>NC_067155.1:15662786-15890286 GCF_903995435.1 Acomys russatus
TAGGGGGCGGGCTCTAGAGCAGCGGTGCTCAACCTTCCTAACGCTGCGACCCTTATTTAAGACAGTTCCTCATGTTTGTAGTGACCCCAGGGCCCAACCATAAAATCATTTCATTGCTACTGACTTGCTCTCTGCAATTTTGCTGCTGTTATGGATCGTAATGTAAACCACCTGTGTTTCCCGGTGGTCTGAGGCGACCGCCGCACCCCCACCCCCGTGAGAGGGTCGTGACCCACAGGCTGGAACCACTGCTATAGAGGCCAACGCCAAGGTTGCGGGATGGAGAGCTAGTCCCTGCTTCCCTCCAGCCTGGGCAGCAGGGGCTCCTTCCTTCTGTCCCAGGGCTGGCTTCGCCCAGAGCCTGCCTCAAGGGGGCCAAGCTGCAGCGCCTTTGATAAACTGCTCTAGCTTTTGCCTTTGGTGTCAGAACTAGAGCTGTGGCTGTGCTCTGCACGCCACTGGAGAGCACGGGTGGGCAAGAGTGCCGCCCGCCCCGCAGCCAAGCCTAGCTCAGGTGCCTTTGCAAAGCTGGAACACTGCCAAAAATCCTTCCTGTGTGGTTCCTAACCGGGTGGGGGGGTGGGGGTGGGGGAAGTCTCTCACTCCTGAGTCAGAGGTCTCTTGTTTTGTTTTGTTTTTTTTTTCGAGACAGGGTCTCTCTGTGTAGCCTTGGCTGTCCTAGACTCACTTTGTAGACCAGGCTGGCCTCGAACTCACAGCGATCCGCCTGCCTCTGCCTCCCAAGTGCTGGGATTAAAGGCGTGCGCCACCACCGCCCGGCGAGTCAGAGGTCTCTTACTCTGTCACTTAAGAAGTCGACGACAGAGGCACCAGCCAAGGACAATACAGGCGGTAAACTTTAAACCCCTACCCAGATCTAGCCAATGGTCAGAACAGTCTCCACACTTGAGGGGAGAGTGGGATATGACTTTCTCACGTACTCTGGTGCCTCACATTTGACTATGTCCTCTGGAGGGGGAGACCCGGTGTCACTCAGAGGAAGAACAGCAGGTTGCCAAGAAGAGACTTGATACCCTATGAGCATATACAGGGGGAGGTAATCCCCCTCAGGAACAGTCATAGTGGAGGGGAATAAGGGGAAAATGGGAGGGAGGGAAGAATGGGAGGATACAAGGGATGGGATAAACATTGAGATGTAACAAGAATAAATTAATAAAATAGTAAAAAAATTAATTTAAAAAAAAAAAGAAGTTGACGACAGGCAGAAATGACCCACACAAGTCGAGTCCCAGTGGGCGCTCGGGCCACACAGTCTTTAGATGCTTGATGAAGTGTTGGGTGTCCTGTGGGGCCCTCAAGGAGCCAGGAGGGGTGTCTCAAAGGACAAGCCCAAACAGAGGGCACCCGCTACAGCCCCAAACGGCATCTAGCGTGGCACCAGGACTCTGCCCATTTCTGGACCTTCCAACCGCCAGGCCGAGGGGGACTGACCAGACTCTCTCTGGATGCAAAGCCGGATGGGTGCTTTGGAAGACAGGTGGGTGGAAGTCACGCCATCTAATGCAGTGAAGATTGCCGACAAAACCCAAACACCTGCCAAACGTCAACCGGCACCAAGCAAAAACAGTCTTGTGCAGAGCTGCTACCCTCCGAATCCCTCAGTCTTAAGGCGGAAGCTGTTGTCACTCCCTAGTACCAACCACTGAGCTACACACCCCAGAATTCCTTTTATGTGCGTGCGCGCGCACGCCGTGTGTGCGGTATACACCACGTTGCTCCTGTGTGATCAGGGGCAGTCTGCAGGAGCGGTCTCTCTCTCTCTCTACCATGTGGATTCCAGAGATTGAGCTCAGATCACCAGTGTTGGGAGCAAGGGCTCTTCTGGCCTGAGCCATCTCACTGCCCCCTGGCCCCCACATTTACTTTTTTTCTTTTTTAAGATTTATTTATTTATTATGTATACAGCATTCTGCACCAGATCTTCTTATAGATGGTTGTGAGCCACCATGTGGTTGCTGGGAATTGAACTCATGACCTTTGGAAGAGCAGACAGCGCTCTTAACCTCTGAGCCATCTCTCCAGCCCCAGTTTACTCTTTAATATGGGACAGAGTCTCACATTGCTGCCCAGGTAGGCTTAGATCTGTAAGCCTCTTGCGTTAGCCACACGAGTGCTGGGACTTCTGTAGCCCCACCATGCCAGGTTAGTTGGCAATTCCTTCTGGAGCTGGGAGATGGCTCGGTGGGTGAAGTGTGTGGGTGAGGGGCTGAGTTCAAATTCCCACGTGGGCATGGAGAGGGGCATCACCTGTAACCTCAGTACTCGGGGGAAAAGGGAACACACAGGCTAGTTCCTGGAGCTCACCGGCCAGCCAGTCTAGCTGGCAAGTTCAGGGAAGTTTCTGGAAAAGAATAAGATGGAGGGCTGGAGAGAGAGAGAGAGAGAGAGAGACGGCACATCGGTTAAGGGGACCCATGTTCAATTCCCAGCACCTGCATGACAGCTCACAACCATCTACCTGTAATTCCAGTTCCAGGGGATCCAAAGCCCTCTTTTGGTTTCTTCTCTGGGCACCAAGCACACGCGTGTGGTGCACATGTATAAATGTATATGTTCACATACATACAATAAATAAATCTTAAAAAAGAACCAAAGTGGAGGGAGAGAGAAGAGGACACCAGACACTAACCTCTCGGCTCCACATGAGCCTTGCATGCACATGAGCACACACAGACATGCATGCGCATGCGCGCGCACGCACACACACACACACACACACACACACACACACACACACACACACACACACTCTCTCTTACTCACATCCTGTAACTGCTATGCTTCTAGTGAGGTAACCGGTTGCTTTATCTCCAGGCTGGTCTCAGCTGACCTCAGCAAGGGCTACTGCTAACTAACCCCACGAAGGAAGCTACTTTCAGCTCCTTGGGTGTGATCAGCACACTGCTGCCCACGGAGCGGTCAGTGTGGCGCGGTGGGGACCCTGGAGATGGAGTTCTACGAAGCCAGGTTCAGGACGGGAAGTGGGAATGCTGACGCTGCCCCAAGGCAAGGCTTCAAGGACCTGCATTCGGCTTCAGGTGGCCCTCTGGAATCAGTGTGGATGAAAAGGCATTTGCTGGGTCGCTCGAGTGGGCCGTCAGCTGTACTGATTTGCTCTGATAAAGACACTTCACTTAGGAAAGCAACTGCAATGGAGTCATCACTTGATTACAGGCACAGTAACCCACAGCCGTCTTCCAGCATCCCCCTGTCTCTGCATGGACCACGACCCTGCTCCTTTCAAGATGCTGATCTCCTCACTAATCTCCGAGATTCCCCCAGAGGATGAAGAACTGCTTCTGAGCTACTATCCTGGAAAAGACGGAATGTTCTCAAGGATGGGCTCTTTCTACCGCAGTGGCCCTGGCTCCCTGGGTCTGTGCGCCAACCTGGAGCTCCACCAGCTTCTGGATATGTGAATTTCAACCCTACAGCCAGGAACTGGGAAAGTACAAGGCTGGTCCATCACCCTGTCAGACCCACCCTGAGTTGAATTTGGGATCTATCCACCCACCTGACCATATCAGCCCCACTGTGGTCCAGCAGGCGAAGCCGGGGGTGACCCATGGGAACAGTGACAAGGGACGGCTATGGTCCTTCTGAAAAGCAATTCAACAATATACACCCAAAGCCACAAGAGGGTCTGTTTGTCTGTCTGTCTCTGTCTCTTTCCTCACCCCCACCCCCTGCCCCCTGCCCCACCCCACCTTCCCACCCTTCACCCCAAGACAAGGTTTCTCTGTGTACCAATCCTGGCTGTCTTGGACTTGCTGTGTAAACCAGGCTGGCTTCGAACTCACAGAGATCCACCTGCCTCTGCTTTGCTGAGTGCTGGGATTATAGGCGTGCGCCACTGTCCGGCTCTTTCTTTTCTTTTCTAAGGGCTGGGGGTGGAAGCCACGGCTTCACATATGACACGCGACTGTCCTACCACTGAGCTACATCTCCAGTCCTCATCTGGTCTCTTCCCTTCTTTTTGTTTGTCTAAGGCAGGGTCTCACTGTGTAGACCAGGCTGGCCTTAAACTCAGAGATCACCGCCTTTGCTGGGGTTAATGGTGTACGCCATCACACTTGGCTAACTGGTCATTCTGTACAGAGAATCCACCTGGGAAAATATGGGTCTGGGGATGACGGCGCATGCCTCCAATCTCAGGACTCAGGAGGTGGCGGCAGAAGGATCAGGAGTTCAAAGTCATCCTCGGCAAGCTCTGAGGCCAGCCTGGGCTATGTGACACTCAGCCTCGAAAATGAATTACAAGCCATGCATGGTGGCGCACACCTTTAATCCCAGCGCTTGGGAGGCAGAGGCAGGCTGATCACTGTGAGTTCGAGGCCAGGCCTGCTCTTCTTCAAAGCAAGTCCAGGACAGAAAGGACCTATAAGAGAAACCCTGTCTCAGAAAACCACAGTTAAATAAATAAATAAAATAAAATGCTAAATACACACTATGTCTACATGGGGACTGCAGTCATGTGACACCCTGCTTAGGTTAAAGCAATCAGATACCATTCTGTGTCTTCTTCATTGGCACAGCCTTTTTCTCCCCCAGACTGATAAGATCCACTGTTGGCAAGCGCTCAGGAAACCTGACATTTCTCCTGCACTTCTGGTGGGAATATAAGTTGGCGGAACCTTTTTGAGCGGCCATTTGGCAGTCTGTCCTTCAAGACAATTCCTATTCTTTGACCCGGCCCTCCTACTCAGAACATATCCCTCAGGAACATGCCACAAGCCCACAGGCCAAGCTCCAATTCCGAGGGGGCCAGTGGCTGTGCCAGCAAAGACCAGAAGCCACCCAGCTGGCCATCGATGGGGGCTGAGCTTAATAACTCACGCTCCGGCCATCAATGGAATCCCCCAAGTCTCCCCGTTCAGTTTCAGACAAATACTGGCATCTCTCAACCTGACCACTGCACGCTGGAAACGGGATGCATCACCCATTCGGCTGGGCCGGCCCAACCCTACAGTCACTGACTGCCTTCCATGCACACTTGCCACAACTACCACTCCAGCCCAGGCTAAGCCTTCCAGGAACGAACCTCCCCTCAGCCAACAGTCTCCCACACGCCTGCGCCATCTGCTTCTACTCTTTTCGTACTGTGGCTGTTTCCTAAGTGAATGTCCAGGACACACACTTTTTCTTCTCCCGTAGCCATTTACAAGATCTGAGTGGTAATGTCTGTCCAGCTCAATGCTGACAAATAAGAAGGAATGAAGAGACGGCCACGCAGGGGTCAGGGAAGGTGTTTGCTGCCGAGCCTGCCACCCCTGGAGCCTACAGGGTGGAAAGAGAGAGCTGACTTCTGTTAAGTTGGCCTCTGGCTTCCACTGTGTGCCATGGCACCCATGTACATGTACACACACACACACACACACACACACACACACACACACACACACACACCCCTGTTTCTTTTTAATTTTTTGTTGAGCCAGGCATGGTAGCCCACACCTTTAATCCCAGCACTCGGGAGGCAGAGGCAGGTGGATCGCTGTGAGTTCGAGGCCAGCCTGGTCTGCAAAGCAAATCCACGACAGCCAAGGCTACACAGAGAAACCCTGTCTCAAAAAACCCAGCTCTTTAGGTGGCTAGAGAGATGGCTCAGAGGTTAAGAGCACTGACTGCTCTTCTAGAGGTCCTGAGTTCAATTCCCAGCAACCACATGGTGGTATACAACTATCTATAATTGTGATCTAATGCCCTTTTCTGGCATGCAGGCAGAGCACTGTATACAAACAAATAAAAATCTTAAAAAAAAAAAAAAAAAAACCTAAAAACCCAAAACACACACACACACACACACACACACACACACACACGAAAGAAAGAAAGAAAGACCCAGCTGTAAAAAGTTTTTTTGTTGAGCCTGGCGTGTTTTGTTTGTTTTAAAGGACGGTGATAACATAGATGAACATCAGAAACAATGTGTGTGCTAAGAGGCTGGCAAAATGGCTCAGAACTTGCTCTTCCTGGGCTCAGATCCCAGCACCACGCCACCACCAGCTCTAACTCCACTTCTGGGGGGAATCGGATGCCCTCTTGTGGCCGACACAGGCACTGCATGCATGTGGTGCACAGACATAGCCGCGGGCAAAGCAGTCAGTCACGCACTTGGATACATAAAAACCACACTAAGTGAACCAAACCAGACTCAAGAGTCCCATTTACTCTTGGTCTTTAGAGGCTGGAGCGGAGGACGGGAGGAACAGGAAGCAATTACTTAATGAGTCCAGAGGTGTTTTCTTGGGGGTGGAGGAGGATGGTTTAGTGGGTAAGAATGCTCACTACTTTTTTTTTTTTTTTTTTTTTTTTTTTTTGGTTTGTTGAGACTGGGTCTCTCTGGGTTAGCCTTGGCTGTCCTGGACTCGCTTTGTAGAGCAGGTTGGCCTCGAACTCACAGCAATCCACCTGCCTCTACCTCCCAAGTGCTGGGATTACAGGCATGCGCCATCACGCCCAGCTACTTTTTAAAAAAAGATTTATTTATTTATTATCTATACAGTGTTCTGCCTGCATGAGCACCTGCTTGTGCACTCACTAGTCTTACAGGTCATTTGATGAGGGTTTGGTTCGTGACGGTCAACCACCTGTCACTTCAGTGCCCAGGGAATCCATCGCCCTCTTCTGGCCACTGTGGGAACTACATGTGTAGCGCCCTTACATATGTGCAGGCAAAATGCTCAAATATATTGAATAAAATTAAATACATCTTTTTAAAAATTGAAATGGTTAGCTGGGCGTGGTGGTGCACGCCTGTAATCTCAGCACTTGGGAGGCAGAGGCAGGTGGATCTCTGTGAGTTTGAGTCCAGCTTGGTCTACAAAGTGAGTCCAGGACAGCCAAGGCTACACAGAGAAACCGTGTCTTGGAAAAAACAAGAACAAAGAAACAAAAACATAAACCAGTTAATTTTGAGCTAGACACTCGAGAGCCTGAGGTAGTAGGCTTCACAATGCAATTCAAAAGCACTCCAGAACGTACTCTGGTGCCCCATATTTGACCACGTCCCCTGGACGGGGAGACCTGGTGGCACTCAGAGGAAGGACAGCAGGTTACCGAGAAGAGACTTGATACCCTATGAGCATATACAGGGGGAGGTAATCCCCCTCAGGAACAGTCATAGGGGAGGGGAATAAGGGGAAAATGGGAGGGAGGGAAGAATGGGAGGATACAAGGGATGGGATAAACATTGAGATGTAACAAGAATAAATTAATTAAAAAAAAAAAGCACTCCAGAGCTCGGTCTCCCTGACCACCGCCCCAGCGCTGCCTTCTTTCCTTCCTGCCCTCACACAGCCGTGCTTTTACATCTTAGGCGCAGGCGACCCTCTGGCTGGGGAACACTCTTCCCTCAGGCCAGACCACTCTTTCAGCCAGTGTTATGAGAGCCTGCTGATATCAAAATGTTCTAGAATGCTGAGGATCCAGACATGAGATACACAGTACTTAGTCCCCGCAGGGCAGTTTTCCTCATCTCTCTTTGAATTCTTCCTAAATAACACACACACACACACACACACACACACACACACACAAACACACACACACACACAAACACATGTGTGCACATACACATGCACACACATTTGGGGACACACACAAATACACACACGCACGCACATACACATGTACACACAACTAGGGACACACACACACACACGTGTGCACATACACATGCATGCACACTCGGGAACACACACACTTAAGGACACACACGTACACACACATGCACACTCGGGGACACACACACACTTGGACACACACAGACACCACACACACAAGCACGTTCCTTTATCCCACAATGCTCCCTCCACTGTCTCACATGGTATATATGCTGTCAGGGTCCCACCAAAGCACAGCAACTTCAGGGGAGCAGCTGCTCTCCCTTGTCTGTACCCAGCATGCAGCTGCTCTCCCTTGTCTGTACCCAGCATGCAGCTGCTCTCCCTAGTCTGTACCCAGCATGCAGCTGCTCTCCCTAGTCTGTACCCAGCATGCAGCTGCTCTCCCTAGTCTGTACCCAGCATGCAGCTGCTCTCCCTAGTCTGTACCCAGCATGCAGCTGCTCTCCCTAGTCTGTACCCAGCATGCAGCTGCTCTCCCTAGTCTGTACCCAGCATGCAGCTGCTCTCCCTAGTCTGTACCCAGCATGCAGCTGTTCTCCCTAGTCTGTACCCAGCATGCAGCTGCTCTCCCTAGTCTGTACCCAGCATGCAGCTGCTCTCCCTAGTCTGTACCCAGCATGCAGCTGCTCTCCCTAGTCTGTACCCAGCATGCAGCTGCTCTCCCTAGTCTGTACCCAGCATGCAGCTGGTGTCTGGAGCTCAGTCTGGCAGGTGATGGGTGGAGAACCAAGAAATGACATGGCAGCCCACGCCTTTAGTGTCAGCGCTCGGAAGGCAGAGGCAGATGGATGTCTGCGAGTTCGAGGCCAGCCTGGTCTCAAAGAGTGAATTTCAGGACAGCCAAGGTGACACAGAGAAACCGCATCTCAAAGCAACAACAAAAAACAAAACAAAAGGGAAGAAAGCAGGTGCAGCAAGATGGCTCAGTGGGAAAAGGTGCTTGCTGCCGAGTCCGATGATGGGAGTCCCATCCCCAGGCCCTGCACAGCGCAGGGAGAGAGCCAAGTCCTGCGAGCTGTCCTCTGACCTTCATGTGTGGGCCATGGCGCACCAAAGTTTTTAAAATGTAATTAAAATTGAAAAAACCAGGACAGATCTAGGCCGGGTGGTGGTGGCACACGCCTTTAATCCCAGCACTTGGGAGCAGAGGCAGGCGGATCTCCGGGAGTTCGAGGCCAGCCTGGACTACTACAGAGTGAGTTCCAGGACAGCCAGAGCTGTTATACAGAGAAACTCTGTCTCAAGAAACCATAAAAAAGAGGGGGGGGGGAACAGATCTATATATACTCACAAAAAGAATGTCAACAGGCTAGGCATGGCGGCACACCCCTTTAATCTCAGCACTAGGAGGTGCAGGCAGTTGGAGCTCTGTGAGTTCGAGGCCAGCCTGGTTTACACAGTGAGACTTAGGGGTAAAAATAAAGGCACAACGAACACTGAGGTGAAGACAAAAGCGACGAGCACAGCATTACATGTAACATGACACCACGTTTGCAAAAAATGAAAGTTGTAAAGACATAACTGGGTGCGGTTGTGTGTGCCTATCATCCTGCCACTTGGGCGCTGGAGACAGAAGAAACAGGAATTCAAAGCTGTCCTTGACCGACACAATGAGTTCCAAGACAGCCCGGGCTGCTGGGATCAAAGGCGTGCGCCACCACTGCAGCCACCCCCACCCCCTACCCGGCATCAAAAAAAAATATTAAAAAAAATATATGTTAATGAGAAATCTGCCCTATATTCTGGCTGCCTCTGAGGTGTGAGACCATTGCTGAGCCACACTGACGGTCCTGCTATTCCCTCCGACGTATCGCTTTGTGTTGCACATTTGAACCAGAGCAAACAAAAGGATTGTGGCTTTATTTAGGTTCTGTGGTACTAGAGACTGATCAGTAGAGCTCAGAGCCAGGCTGGTACAAGCCAAGCAAACACGCTCCTGCTGAGCTGGCCACACCTCCAGGCACAACTTTTGATAACTTGTAGGAATGTCATTTCGATATAAGCATATTTTGTGCAAAATAGAATAACAATAATACTGGGTTTTATCTGTTTGTTTGTTTGTTTGTTTGTTTTTTGTTTTTCAAGACAAGGTCTCTCTGTGTTAGCCTTGGCTGTCCTGGACTCGCTTTGTAGACCAGGCTGGCCTCGAACTCACAGTGATCCGCCTGCCTCTGCCTCCCGAGTGCTGGGATTAAAGGCGTGCGCCACCATGCCCGGCTGTCTGTCTGTTTTCAAGGCAGGGTTTCTCTGTGTAGCCCTGGCTGTCCTAGAACTCACTTTGTAGACCAGGCTGGCCTCGAACTCACAGCGATCCGCCTGCCTCTGCCTCCCGAGTGCTGGGATTAAAGGCGTGCGCCACCATGCCCAGCGATAACACTGCTTTATAACTGCACAGTTAGCTAACCTATGCCTGTAGCAAAGTGATTTTGTTTACTGTTTAGTATGCTTCGCCATGCTTTGCTAGGAGATGATGTTTTAGTTTCGTTTTTAGTTTTTATTTCATGTGCACGGCTGCCTTGCCTGCATGCACGTTGGCACCCTGCCTGGTTGCCAGGGGAGGACAGAGAGGGTATTGGGTGGCCTGGAACTACAATTATGGGCAGCTGTGAGCCGCGGTGTGGGTAGGTGGAAACAGGACCTGGGTCCTCTGGAAAAGCAGCCCGTGCTCTTAGCTGCTGAGCCATCTCTCCAGCCCCAAGACAGTGGTTTTATAACCACAGAAGACCTGTTTTATGGTAACAGTCCTCCCTGTCTCCCTACCTAACTTTCTTAACACGTCAACTTTCTGGAACAAGAATGCCAATACAGCAGAGTATTTTTTAAAATGCCAGTCTAGAGGACTTGGTGCAGTCCCCAGAGACAGGGTCGGATGAAGACTGCAAGCAAGCTAGAATCAGCTACAATGTGCTTGCTTGGCTGGAGAAACAACGTGTACCTGCGCATGCGCGGACTGGCGGCGGCTCTACAGACCCCTTAGCGTGTGCTGTCCGAGGTGATGCGGGCATTGGCTATGACAGCGTGTATGCTGATCTCAGCGGTCCCTTAGTGATGGCCCTCCAAGTCAGGGGTACACTAAGCCTCAGACAGGCCTGTCTGCAGGTCACACCAACATGTAAGGAACAAGCCCAGCTCAAACCAGGGTTATCTGACCCCACAGGCAATGTCCTAACATCCCCTGACCGTTGACGTCAGCAGTGAGCGCCTATGTGCTATGGCAAGCTCTATGAGGGAGAAAAAAATACTGTACTGTTTCCAAAAGGGAAACTGAGGCTGAGCGATGTGGCGGCTTGCCAGGAATCCTAGGGGATCCCCTCCCCCACAGCTGGTAACCACTGTGTCCCTATCATGGATGCCACAGTGGACCTCAGACTTCTATTGGGGTTCAAGGTACTGGCTGCCCGAATGGAAAACAGTCCCCTGACCAAGGTTCTGACACTCCCCGAGGGCAGATCACAGCACAGGACACACCTATCAGGAACATAATTAAGGCCTCAAGGCAGGCCTGGAAAGAACGCCCTCGCCCAGGCCAGGGATGGCTGGAGGAATAGGCCCAGTGGCAGCAGAGCTTAACTCCTGGCTTCTTCAACCCAAGCTCCTCCTCCCCCTCCCCCTCCCCCTCCCCCTCCCCCTCCCCCTCCTCCTCCTCCTGAAGCTGGCCAGAAGAGATCTGGTCTAGCTTTTAGGGCTGGGAAAGCTTTATCTTGAAGCTCTGTGGCTTTGGCTGAAGCAAAAAAACAAAAGGTCAGACATGCACTGTAGAGACTGTGCACTGGCGGGTGTAGGATGCCGTGAGGTGAGGCAGCTGGCGAGGAGCTGGGGCTGGGGCTGGCACTCACTTGGCAGAGCGCTTATGTAGCACGCGTGATTGCCTGGGGGGGAAAGTGGGGTGAGTTCCAGGCCAGCGTGGGACACGTGAGATCTTGTTGAAGGAAAGAAAGGGGGAAGGAAGGAAGGAAGGAAGGAAGGAAGGAAGGAAGGAAAGGAAAAAATATGAAGCTGGCGCTATGGCTCAGTGGCTAATAGCACGGCCTGCTCTTGCAGAGGACCCAGGGTTGGTTTCCAGCACCCACATAACAGCTAGCAACTATCTGACACCTTTTTCTAACCTCCAGGGGTGCTACACAGACCTACGTGCCAGCAAACACTCATATACGTAAAAATAAATCAGTCTTTACAAAGGAGAAAAGAGGGACAGAGCCTGAAGTCCCAGCACAGTGGGAACGGAAGTCCCTGGCAGTGGCCACTGTGTGGGATAAACAGACCAAGAATCCCTGACTGGAGTCAGGAGATGCCAGTGAGCCGGGCTGCTGCCTCCCGTCTGGAAGTCACTCTCTAGCTTTGGACCATCCTGTTGGGATGCCCACTCTGGTTCCTCCAGTTACTAACCCAGTGGCCTCGCTGCACTTGAGGCAAATACTAACCCTTCCCTCACCATGAGGCTACGAGGCTGGGCAGCTTGGAACATTCGGTAGGCTACAGTGAGCACCGTCCTGGTTGCTCCAGGCTTGCAGGCTGGGAGGTCTGCAAAGGCTGTAGCCTACAGGACAGACACAGCTGGCCACAGGCCCTGGGAGTTGGGACACACGTAACCCTGTGCCGCTGAGCCCCAGGCCTCGGGCTGGCAGGAGGGTAGTAGCACTCCGATGTTGCCAGCACGTGGTGTGAAGTCAACTAGGGGCAGCTGCTGCTATTGTTGGGTGGCGTGGTTAAGAACGCCCACGTGGCTCTGCAAGCCTGGCCACGCACGGCAGGCAGGCGGGCGGGCGGGCAGGAGGGAGGGCAGCGCAGACCCAATAGGACCCAGCCTCAGTGTCTTTATGCCCTTAGCCTGCTTCTCCTCCACTGGGCTCTCTGTAAATGTCCACAGTTGCCCCAGCCAGGCATAGGGAGAGCCACTCCCCCCTCCTAGGGGTCATCGGACCCTGCACTCTCTGGACTCTTCCTCCCATAGTCCCTGGGACACTCCAGCCCCAGGCCTACCGTATCCTCTATAATCTCTACTTTGGATAGACTTAAGCCAGTCTATCCTCTCTCACACTTTAAACCAGCTTGTCCTGCTGAGGTTCATGCTCCTTGACCTGCCCGGTAAGGGCAAGGCCAGGTGTGGCTTGGTTATTCCAGGGTGAAACAGAGGGCCTGGCACACAGTAGACGCTCAATAAATACCAGCTGATAAACACATGCGCAAACTGACCACGCACCTGTGTGTGTGTGTGTGTGTGTGTGTGTGTGTGTGTGTGTGTGTGTGTGTGTATACATTTGTTCCTCACAGCCATGCTGCTACGGGCCAGGAGCTATTCCTCTCATTTTATTTGAACCCACTACGTACAACGTGGTTAAGTAACCTGCCTTACCTAACGCAGTCACACGGGCAGGGCACAGCCGAAGCAAGCCTCAAAGGGCTCAGCTGCGAGGTAACTAGCTACAGCAAGCCCAGGCACTGTACCATTGTGTGCTCACCAGGCGAGGCCAGTGCCACCAAGATGATGTCCCTGAGGTCAGGCAAACAGCTCTTCCTTAGCTGACAACTGTAATGTCACCTGGAGGGGGGGGGGCGACTACTCCTCTGAAGGCTGCCTGTTTCTGAGGGTTCCAGTCAAAGACAATTCCTGGGGCTGGTGTGACAGCCCAGAGGGTAAAGCCTCAAGGCCTCAGTTTCCCCAGAGCCTGCGTGGTAGGAAGAGAAAACCAACTCCTGTGAACTGATTTCTGATCTTCACACAAACACAGGGGTGGGGGCTTGTCCACACGCACATGCTCTTAAAAAGAGGACCAGGCTGTAGATACAGACCCTGAGGAAATCTGAACCTGGGGTGGGTATGGGACTGCCAGCCTCGGGCCTCCTCTTCTCTGCTTGGGGATACAGGGACTAGGGCCCTAACACCTACTGTGGGACAAAAGCTTTCAAACCAGCTGGCAGCCTCAGGGGACCGTGCCTTGGGGCTTGCCTGCAGGCTGGAGTTGGGACCAAGCAGTTAGGACTCAGGGCCCCCACCCCTGCCTCTCCCGGAGCAGCTTTGCTTTTGTGTGAGTTTCTGAAGAGGCTCTCTCAATGAGGAAAAGTTCTGCTGTTCAAACAACTGCTCAAATAACAGAGACTCAATGCCCTGAGGGACAAATGTCCTTGTAACAAAGTACCCTGATTGTGTCTCTCTGGATGACATTCAGGGGCTCCAAGCAGTAAATTCTGGCTTGGGAGAGACAGGAGGGTGAGCCTGGCCAAGTCCAATGTTAAGGCTGCCGGCACTGCAGTCCCCTGCTCTGAACCCCAGCTCTGGTATGCAGGACCAGGTGCCTGTCTTTGCAATAGTCTTGCCTCTATCCACAAAGCCACCAGGCATGGTGGAGCACACCTTTAATCCCAGGCACCCGGGAGACAGAGGCAGAGGCATCTCTGAGTTTGAGGCCAGCCTGGTCTACAGAGGAGTTCCAGGTCAGCCAGGGCTACACAGAGAAACGCTGTCTTTAAAAAAAAAAAAAAAGCAAAAAAAAAAGCTACTGTCTAGCCAGCCAACACATGCAAAAACATGTATCCATGCACACACACATGAAAAATGGAGAGAGAAAACTCCACGGTCCCCTGCTGTCTGACAAGTCGCACATGAGGAACTGGCCCGTGTGGCCTGAGACCCTCGCTACAGGTCTGTCAGGTGTAACTTAGGGAGGGGTAACGTGGGGTTCGGAGTAGAGAAAAGATCCATCCAAGGACTCCAGTCCAGGTTGGTCCGACTCCAGAATATTCTTTGCACAGTGCCCTTGCCTCACACCTCTCACTGCCTGACTCCCTTCCCTCCTTCCCTCCGTCCAAGCACTTCCCACACACAGGCAGGCCCAGCTGGCTCACCCAGAATGCCTCACTCTCAGAAGGCTCCACCTCTGTTACCTCCCTCACCTCCTGACCTTGTTGTATCTTTTCTTTTTCCTGAGGGGGGCGGGAATGGAGGGGGTAGGGGGTTGGTTTTTTGAGACACGATCTCGTTACGTAGCCCCTGGCTGGTTTGGAACACACCATGACATTGGCGTTGGTAATCCTCCTGCCTCTGCTCCCCATCTGTTATGATTACAGGTGTGTGCCACCATGAGGGTTTTTGGTGGTGGTGGGGAGCAGAGGGGGGGTCTTGCTCTGCAGCCTAGGTTACCTTTAAGCCTAAGATCTCCCCCGCCCCCCTCAGCCTTCAGTATGCTTGGACGACAGGTCTGCGCCCCCACATCTGACTTATGTTACGCCCTCTGCACATCACTTCAGGCAGCAGCATCTCTTCTGGAACGTTCTGGGTGCTGAGCCACACTTAGGGCTCTCTGCTCTGGGCCTCTCCCCTGAGTTTGCGCCATCAGAATCCACCTGGCCCTGGACTGTGGTCATTTGCTTCCTGGGCCCTAACAAGACTCTAAACTCGTGAGGGCAAAGTCCCAGGTCACTGAATCCAGTACAGGGCAAGGCACATGGTAGGTGGCCCACAAACACCTAATGAGAGGCGACGGACAGCTCTCGTTTTGGTTCCGTTCAGTTGGTTTTGCAGCAAGGTCTCAGGTGACATAACCCAGGCTGGCCTCAAATTTACAGTGTAATGAAAAGTGACCTTGAATCCTCCTGCCTCCGCCTCTCAAGTGCTGGGGATTATAGGCATGCGTGGTCATGCCCAGTTTCTATAGATTGAAACCAGGGCCTCTTGCATGCTGGGCCACATACCCCAACAGATAACTCTTGGTGCCCGAAGTGTGCCAGGCCTCCTTAGTGGTACTGGGCAGACACCTTGCTTCCTAAAGGAACCCTCCCTTGACCATTTCAGAATTTTACCTGATTCCTAACCCCATGCCACTGCCACATGAGTGACAGGTACATCTGACAGAAACAGGAAGTGACGCGAAGATGCGCTTTTTTTTTTCTACCCGCCCCCTCCCCCTCCGACACTCAGAGCAAAGGTGACTGGCGCGCCTGAGCAACCTTTTGTCTCTTTCTTCTGCCTTTGTGCTGACCTGGTCCCACCATCCTTTCCTCCTACCCCCAGCCCCCCTGCCAGCCGTACCCGGTTGATGAGTTCGCCAACCATGCCCGTCCAGGAGCCGTTGGGCTCCGGTGCGCCGTATAGTCCGTCCTCTACCAAACGCAGGCGGTACCGGAAACGCAGCAGCTCGGCCAGCTCCCGGAGCATGTCTACGCAGAAGCCCTCGAAGCGCTCGTTCCCGGACAAGGCCTGGAAGTTGGGCCGCCGCATGACATACGGGTTCTCCTGGGCGGGCGAGAGAGGGCAGGGGTCAGAGACTGAGAACACGGGGTCTGAGTCAGGGATCCTGGGGCCCAGGACCATCCTCTAGAGAGGAATCTGCCCCGAGAGTAGGGATGGATGACAGACTTCCCGCATGCTTGCTTGCTTTTTCTGTTTGTTATTGTGTGTACGTGACATGAGATGTCATTCCTCGGGAGCTATCTACTTTGATTTTTCTTTTTATTTATTTTGTTTGTTTTTTGTTGTTGTTGTTGTTTGTTTTTTGGTTTTTCGAGACAGGGTTTCTCTGTGTAGGCTTGGTTGTCCTGGACTCACTCTGTAGACCAGGCTGGCCTCGAACTCACAGCGATCCACCTGCCTCTGCCTCCCGAGTGCTGGGATTAAAGGCGTGCGCCACCACGCCCGGCTCTATTTATTTTATTTTGTGTATATGGTGTTTTGTCTGCTGCCAGCGAGGGCAAGGTGGTGCTAGAACCCGTGGAGCTTGAGTTACAGGCAGCTGTGAGCCCCCATGTGGGTGCTGGGAACTGAACCCACGCCTTCTGGAAGAGCAGCCAGCGCTTTTGGCCTCTTGGCGGCTGAGCCATCTCTCCAGCCCCGCCCCACCCCCCCCCCCCCCCCCCCTCCCCGGCCCCCATCAGTGCCTTTCATTGGCCTGGAAAAGAACAGTAAGCTAGGCTGACTGGCCAGCAAGCAAGCACCTGGGATCCACCTAACTCAGCCTCCCTAGCTTTAGGATTACAAGCCAGACTGAGCCGTCATCACAGAGCTGTTGGTTTATATTTTTGAGACTGGGTCTCACGTCACTCAGGCTATATCAGAATTCAATGCGTAGCCAAGACTGGCTTTCAACTCCTAATCCTCTGGCCTCTACTGCCCAAGGGCTCAAACCACAGGTGTGTTACCACACCCGGCTAATGCACTCACTGTTCATTTAGAAATGCTGTGAGCAGAAGAGACCTGAAAGATGAGGGGGCGGGGATGAGCGCATGGGCTCCGCCAGCCCCTTATCAGATCGTCACAGGGACACAGGAGAATCTCCACGGCCAACCCAAACCGCCCAGGATCAAGGAGGAGCTTTGGAGGGAAACCAGAGTGGGGCTGGCATCAAACTAGAATGAAGTTTTCAAGATTCTCTGAGAGCTGGGTGTGGTGGCGCACACCTTTAATCCCAGCACGCGGGAGGCAGAGGCAGGCGGATGGCTGTGAGTTCGAGGCCAGCCTGGTCTACAAAGCGAGTCCAGGACAGCCAAGGCTACCCAGAGAAACCCTGTCTTGAAAAATAAAAAACAAGACAAACAAACAAACAAACAAAAAAATCAAGATTCTCTCAGGATACACCTTACCCAAATTACTCCTATGACATGCACAAGTTTTTCACACACGGCCAGATCTGATTCCAGCAAACAGCCTTTGCTCTCTGTCATCCCATACACAGGTAGTTTCAATTCAATTTAGAGTTCTTGTTTTTTTTTTTTTCACACAGCCAGTGGTGACTCACCACACCAACTTTGTGAGCCACTGCTGTGCCTCAAGAGAGTGTCCCTCACCAGGATTTCACTCCAGCCTGAGCTGCCAGATGGCTGAGCTGCCAGATGGCGAAGTTGCCAGAGAATCTGGAAGCCTAGGTTGTTCTGTAAAAATCTTCTGGTCATGGATGTTAGCGACTCATTCAAATTCTAAAACCTTTTTTTTTTTTTTTTTTGCCACAGGAACATACCTGTCAGTTTGCAATGTCTGGCCTTTTGCTGTGCGGACGGTCTTTCTTTGGCTGGTGTTCTTTTTTTGTGTGTGTTTGTTCTTAAGATTTTAAAATCATATGCATATGGGTGTTTTGTCTGCAATGTGTGTCTGTGTACCACAAATGTGCCTGGTGCCCAAAGAGGCCAGCGGAGGGGGCTGGATCCCCCGAAACAGGAATATATCTATATCTGTGTCTATTATCTATATCTATTTGGTTGTGAAAACACCATGTAGGTGCTGGCAACCAACCTAGAGTCCTCTACAAGAGCAAGCAGCCAGTGCTCTGTTTGATGTTTGTTTCTTGACACAAGGTCTCACTACGTAGACCAGGCTGGCCCCAAATCCACAGAGATCCTCCTGCCTCTGCCACCTGAGAACTGGAATTAAAGGCAGTGATCTTAAACTCAAAATGCACCCCTCCCCGCATCTCAGCTTTTTGGGTGCAGGGGTCATGGACACATGCATCATCACCCGCGGCTAAGCCGAGGAGTGCCTTTGAGGGTCACAGGCAAACTTTACGGATCTCAGCGTGACAAAGAGGCACAGTGGGTGGGGGACAGAGACCTCCAGAGAAACAGCAGAGCATGGGGGCCTGGACGCAATTGGAGTGAAAACGGATTTATCTCGGCATTAGTTCTCTAAATGGTGGTGGGACGGCATCTCGGTACACAAAGGGACTCAGGATTCAGAAAACATCCAGGAGAAGAGAATTCTCTGGTAATAATATCCATGGTGCTTACCATGGGATAGACCCCACCTCATCCCACTTCCCTGTCATGTGTGCGTGTGTGTGTGTGTGTGTGTGTGTGTGTGTGTGTGTGTGTGTGTGAGAGAGAGAGAGAGAGAGAGAGAGAGAGAGAGAGAGAGAGAGAGAGAGAGAGAGACTCTGGCTGTTCTGGAACTCGCTCTGCAGTTCAGCCTGCCTCTGCCTCCCAAGTGCTGAGGTTCAAGGCGTGCACCACCACTGCCTGGCCTCCTGTGTGTATTTTTAAAATATACTTGACTTGAAATTTTTATTTATCCTTAGCCACAGGTGGCAGTGGTGGTGGTGGTGGCGGTGGCGCATGTTTTTTATTTTCCTAGACAGGGTTTCTCTGTATAGCCTTGCCTGTCCTGGACTCGCCTCGTAGACCAGGCTGGCCTCAAACTCAAGGATCCGCCTGTCTCTGTCTCCCGAGTACTGGGATTACAGGCATGTGCCACCCATGCCTGGCTGATGCATGCTTTTAATCCCAGCACTTGGGAGGCAGAAGCAGACGGATCTCTGTGAATTAGAAGTCAGCCTGTTCTACAGGACAGCCAAGACTACATAAATACCTGTTTCAAAATTATATATATGTATACATAAATATGTATATATATATAGATGCACGCGCACACACACACATGTATCAGTCAGAGGATAACTCTATGAACTCTGTCCCCTCCTTCCACGTTCATGTGTGATCCAGGGATCAAACTCAGATCATCAGGATTTACAGTTGGCTGCTGAGTCCCCTCAACCAGCCCCAGATGCTCACCCAAGTCTATATTAAAGGGAATATTTTTAGACTTTTTTTTCTTTGCAAAGCTGGGGGTTGACTCTAGGGCCTGGGCATGGTAGGCAAGCACTCTCATCTCTAATCCAAACTTCCAGCCCCTCACTGGGGGATTCTAGGCAGGGGCTCTACCACCGAGCCACACCCCCAGCCCCTCACTGGGGGATTCTAGGCAGGGGCTCTACCACTGAGTCACACCCCAGCCCCTCACTGGGGGATTCTAGGCAGGGGCTCTACCACTGAGCCACGCCCCCAGCCCCTCACTGGGGGATTCTAGGCAGGGGCTCTACCACTGAGCCACGCCCCCAGCCCCTCACTGGGTGATTCTAGGCAGGGCTCTACCACTGAGCCACGCCCCCAGCCCCTCACTGGGGGATTCTAGGCAGGGGCTCTACCACTGAGCCACGCCCCCAGCCCCTCACTGGGTGATTCTAGGCAGGGCTCTACCACTGAGCCACGCCCCCAGCTCCTCACTGGGGGATTCTAGGCAGGGGCTCTACCACTGAGCCACGCCCCCAGCCCCTCACTGGGGCATTCTAGGCAGGGGCTTTACCACGGAGGCATGCTCCCACCCCTCACTGATGGAGTCCAGACAAGGGATCTACTGCTGAGCTACAGTCAGCCTTCTTTTTACATTTTCGTCTTGAAACAGGGTCTCACTAACTCAGGCTGATCATGGAGTCACACTACAGACCAGAGGAGCCTTCAACTTGGGATTCTCCTGCCTCAGTCTCCAAAATAGCTGGGATGGAAGGCTTGAGTTTGTTTGTAATGCACATGCCTGGAGTTCAGAAAGGGCAACTGGCAGATGCAGCTATCCTACGCCACTTTCTCCCCCACCAGCAGGTGGCACCCCCCACCCCACCCCCACTTCTTGCTACCTGGCTTTATGACAGGGTATAAAAGAAAGCATGCTAGCTGAATTCTGGAGCTTCAGCCTTCAGAACAGTTCCGAGACCTCTGTGTACATAAGCCCAGGGCAGCCGCAGGAAGACAGGTGGACCAGGGGTTGGAAGCCAACAGGAACACCCATGGTTTTGCTGGGTTTTTGTTACGTCTTGATCACCAGATGGATGTGGTCAATGAACCCCCCCGGGGGGGGGACAACTTTTGTTTTGTTTTGTTTTTTGTTTTTTGGAGACAAGGTTTCTCTGTGTAGCCTTCACTATTCTGGACTCCCTTTGTAGACCAGGCGGGCCCCAAATTCACAGCAATCCACCTGCCTCTGCCTTCAAAATGCTGGGATTAAAGGCATGCACTACCACGCCCGGCTGTTTTTTGTCAAGACAAGGTTTCTCTGTGCAACAGCTGTCCAGGACTCACACTGTAGACCAGCCTGGCCTCGAACTCGCAGAGATCCACCTGCCTCTGCCTCCTGAGTGCTGGGGTTAAAGGCGTGCACCACCATGGCTGGCCTGAGAAGTAACAGTTTTAAGTCTCTTGAGTTTTGGGGAGGTTTTTCCCCCCAAGACAGGGTCTCTCTGTGTAGCCTTGGCTGCTCTGGACTCACTTTGTAGATCAGGCTGGCCTCGAACTCCCAGTGATCCGCTTGCCTCTGCCTCCCGAGTGCGGGGATTAAAGGCGTGTGCCACCACGCCCAGCTATTGGGGGAATTTTTATTTAGTTATTTTTAATTTTTTCGAGACAGGGTTCCTCTGTGTAGCCTTAGCTATCCTGGACTCGCTTTGTATACCAGGCTTACCTCGAATTTACAGAGATCCAGCTGCCTCTGCCTCCTGAGTGCTGGGATTAAAGGCGTGCGCCATCATTGGGGGAATTTTTAAAAAGCCACAGACAGCCACTCGTGCCATGAGACCAGGTTTACACCACAGGTCCTTGCACTATCAGACTGCAAACAAAGCCGAGGGACAATGGGGACAGCGGGAGGCTGGGCTTTCTCTCCCTACCAAGCTGCTTCTCCAAATCCAAAATTGTGGAAGCGGGGATGGGAATGTGAGATAATTCTAATAATAGCGGCGGCCGCTAGCGTTTCTTGTGGGCTTGCTGTGTGACAGCTCTGTCAGCGTGGGAGGGCGGTATTATTACCTCTTGCAGCTGAGGACACGCCACGGAGGGCTAGCAGAGCCAAGTCCTAAGTCAGTGTGACGCCAAAGCCCCAGAGCTCCACTCTTAAGCCCTGAGCCAGACTGAGAGCTCAAGTGGACGGAGTGGGGGGAGTGGACGTGGGAGGAGCCAGACAGACAGGGGGTGGGGGGAGTGGACATGGGAGGAGCCAGACAGACCTGGGGAGCTGAAGAAGCAGAGAGCCTGTGCTGAGGGTGGGACTCTGCCCCCTGCCATGTCAGAACAGAGGAGGAAACAGGTTAGGACTAAGGCATCTGTCTGTCTCTCCAGCCCAAGGCTACCGGCCAAAGCAGAGCAGAGGTAAGGAGCACGCAGAGCGGTCCACACAAGGACCACACACACCAAAGCTTGTTTATTCCCGTGTGCTAAGCTGACCTCCAGGGCTGATGGGGCCTGGGCTCGAGGCCTGGCATAGCCAGTCTAGCCTAGCACAGAACTTGGACTGACAGTCAGGACACAACACTGCAACGGACAGCCCTGGGCACTCAAGTAAAGGGCCAGAGGCTCTCCCCCGCATCACCCCTACTTTTCCCCCCATATTAAGGATTGAGCCCAAGGCTCCCACTGAGCAATGCCCCCCAGTGCTCTTCACTGACTCATTCTTTCATTGTTTGTTTATCTATTTGAGCAGAGTCTCAGCAGGACCCGGTGGCGCAGGCCTCTAATCCCAGCACTTCGGAGGCAGAGGCAGGTGGATCTCTGTGAGTTCAAGGTTAGCCTGGTCTACAAAGGGAGTCCAGGACAGCCAGGGCTCCACACATAGAAACCTTGTCTTAAAAAACCAAACCAAATCAAAAAACAAACAAAAACTCAACACCACCCCCCCCCCAAAAAAAAAAGAAAGGAAGAGACAGAGTCTCACTAAATTGCCCAGGCTGGCCTTGAACCATTGATCTTCCTAGTGGCTTTAGCCAAGATTATCAGACTTCTTTCAAGACACTCTTGAAGAGACCCGGCGCTGAGGACAGGTTAAGGATGCTGCCCGGCCCGGTTCTGAGGAGCTGCATCATGACTGGCTGAGCATCTATGCACAGAAATGCAGGTCCAAGAAAAGTCACTGCACTGGGGCCTGGGGTGGGAACAGAGACCTAATTTGGAACATGTTAAAGAGATCATCAGTGTCATAAAAGGATCCCTGGCAACAACCAAAATAGCAAGGTCTATAAGATATATTAAGAGGGAAAGCCAGCCAGCTACAGAACAACCTGTACGGTATGCCATTCTCTGTGAAAGAAAGAGCTGGGGTGCGCTTGTGCATGGAGACATTTCTGGAAGCTGCCAGCCCCACCCCCACTCCCGAGAAAAGAAAATGAGGGTCCAGCAGGAATGGAGGATGTTAACTCTGTCCTTGTTGTCTCTTGGGTCTTTTGTTTCGAGACAGGCTCCCACTATGTAGACCTGGCTGGTCTCAAACTCACGGAGATCCACCAGTTTTTTGCCTCCCAAATGCTGAGATTAAGGTCGTGTGCCACCGTGCCCAACTGTCCTTATCAACTCTTTACGAAAATTGCATTTTCCCACTTGTTTTGTCTCATCCTCTGTCACTTAACCAACGCCATCAATTTTGTTTGTTTGTTTGTTTTGTTTAAGGTAAGACCTCACACTGCAAAGGGTTAAAGGGGGGTGAAGCTGCAATTAAAAAAAAAAAAAAAAGGAGCATCCAGCAGCTTAGGAGAGTGGCTGCTCAGTAGGTAAAAGCGTCCACTGTGCTGCTGTGCAAGCGTGGGCTCCTTAGCTCCTTAACATGCATCGACTCGAACCCAGACATGACATGGGACATTTGTAAGCCCAGTGTGAGGGCGGTGTGTGTTGTGGGGGTGGAGACTGGCAGGCAGGGGGTGGGGGTTGGGGGCACAGAGTGAGGCCTGTGGCCAATCTAGCAAAAGAGCAAGCTGCAGACTGGAGAGTGAGAGAAATGGGAGGTGGATGGGGAGAGGGGATGGGGGGGGGTGAGAGAGAGAGGGAAAGAGGGAGGAAGGGAAGGAGAGAGAGCACATGCTTGTTCTTTCAAAAACAAGACAGAGGGCTGGCAAGATGGCTCAGTGGATGAAGACATGGTGGAAGGAGAGAGCCAGCTCCCACATGTGTCCCTCTGGCCTCCATAATGACACTGTGGAACCCTTGCGAATAAACACACATTCATACACACATACCCCAAATGAGATAAAAATAAGATCAAAGGACTTGGTAGGATGGCTTAGAGGGTGAAAGCTTCAAAACTGTGATAGCCTGAACTTGACTGCCATCGCTCCCCCCCCCAACCCCCCGCAAAGTCTGAATTGATGCCCAGAGCTCAGATAAAAAGCCAGATGTGAGCCAGGTGTGGCGGTGTACACCTTTAATCCCAGCACTCGGGAGGCAGAGGCAGGCAGATTTCTGTGAGTTCAAGGCCAGCAACAAAGTGAGTCCAGGACAGCCAAGGCTACACAGAGAAACCCTGCCTTGAAAAACCAAAAAAAAAAAAAAAAAAAAAAGAAAGAAAGAAAAGGAAAAGCCAGATGTGGCCAGACATTGTGGCTCATTTAATCCAAGCACTCTCAAGGCAGAGGCAGGCAGATCTCTGAGTTCGAGGCCAGCCTGGTCTACAGAGTGAGTCCAGGACAGCCAGGTCAGTACAGAGAAACCCACTCAAGAAAAACACAAAAAGCCAGGTCTGATGGGTGGAACCTGGAATCTCGGCACTCCTACAACATGGGTGGGGTGGGGTGGGGAAAAGACAGAACTGACTAGAAGCTGTCAGGCCAACCTGAGAGCAACAGAAACAGGAAAGGCTGTGCCTCAAAACAAAGTGGGAGGAGAGACCCAAGGCTCAAAAATCTTCTGAGCTCTGCCTCAAAACAAAGTGGGAGGAGAGACCCAAGGCTCAAAAATCTTCTGAGCTCCACCCATGGAAGCAACACGCCCAGCCTTCCTCTTCATCTTGTTTTGTTTTGTTTTGCTTTGTTTTGAGACAGGGTTTCTCTGTGTAGCCCTGCTGTCCTGGAACTTACTCTGTAGTCCAGGCTGACCTCGAACTCAAAGAGATCTGTTTGTCTCCGCTCTGACGGTGCTGGGATTAAAAGCGTGCGCCACCACACCTGGCTCAAAAGAAAGTTTTTTTTAATAGTTAAAGAAAGACTAGCAGTTTTACTCTGATGAACATTAACACAAAAGTCAGCTATGGTGTTCAGGACAGGCCAGTAGAATGGAGGGTTGGAAAGCCCACACGCGAAGGGTACTGATTCATGACAAAGGCTGGTGTGTGGTGAGTCAAATTATTGCTTTAATAAATGACCCTCAATTCAACATCCCCTAACGGAAGATGTATTTTGAGCCCCTGCCTTATGTAACTCATGAAAGATGGTTCTAAGTGATCCATACATATAAATGTCAAAGGAGAGGTTACTGCATTTTTAGGAAACAAGAGAATATTTTCCTGATTTTGTGGTAGGCAAAGAACTCAAAAAATTATTTTATTTCCCAAGCTTTGAGACACTAGCTAGGGATAGCAGGATGGCCTCATACTTCTGGCGATCCCCCTGCCTCTGCCTTCTGAGTACTGGGATTACAGGTGGTTACCTCCATACCTGGTTGGGTTTCTAATTTCTAAAAATATTAACCATAAGGAGAAAAAAAAAAAAAAAAAAAGAAAGAAAAAAAAGAAAAAGAAAGGAAAAAGAAAAAATCTCAAAAAAAAAAAAAAAAAAAAAAAATCTCCGCCGGGATGTGGCTCAGTGGTATACCATTTGTCTATTATGTGGGAAGACCTGGATTTTATTCTCAGCATCCCTCCCCACATACATATACAACATACCATGGAGGGGGACACACAAAGAGACACAGACATACACACACACACACACACACACACACACACACACACACACACAGAGAAACACAGAGATACAGACACACACGTCCAGAGACAGTCAAGGACAGACACATAGATACACACAGACAGACACACACACACACACACAGAAACTGAAACACAGACAGAAAAACACACATAACATAGAGACACATACACAGACACACCCACACACAGACACACATATATACAGAGGTGGGTAAATACATAGAATTAAACTAAAACCTGTGTCTAGCATCTGTGGTGTCAGAAATGGACTCTCAGGTCTGGCAGGTCCATGCTAGGCAAACAGTCAACCGCCGGGCAGTCTGCTGAGCCCTGTTTTACTTCTTGACTCTGAGAGAGGGGCTAAGTAGCCCGGGCTGGCCTACAGGTGGGTTTTGGGGCTTGAACTCGGGTTCACTTGCATGGCTTTACTGCTGAGCTATCTAAGCCACCTTGCTGGCCCAGCCTGAGATCTTTTTTTTATTAGAAGATACAACTAAGAATGAAAAAAAGCAGGGCTGAATCCCAGGACACAGGGAGGCAGAGGCAGGAGGATCTCGGTGAGTTTCTAGGCTAGCCTGGTCTACAAAGAGAGCTCCGGGACAGCCAGGGGTACAAAGAGAACCCTGTCTCTGAAAACCAGAAAGAAGAGGGGGAGCAGGGGGAGGAGGAGGAGAAGGTAGGGGAGGGGAAGGAGGGGAGGGGGAGAAGAAAGAGGAAGGGGAGGAGGAGGGAGAGGAGGAGAAGGAGGAAGAGAGGAGGAGGAAGAGAGGAGAAGAAAGGAGGAAGAGAGGAGGAGGAGAGGGAGGAGGAAGAGAGGAGGAGGAGAGGGAGGAGGAAGAGAGGAGGAGGAGAGGGAGGAGGAGGGGGAGGAAGGAGAGGAGGAAGAAGAGAGGAGGGGAAGTAGGAAAAGAGGGAGGAGGAGGAGGGGGAGGAAGAGGTGGCAGGGTTAGAGCGATGGCTTGCTCAGAGCTGCTCTTTCAGAAGCAAGTGTTGAGTCTCAGCCCTACTCCATTCTCAGAGGATCTGTCGTCCTATTCTCGCCTCTTCAGGCACCAGACAAGTACTTGATACACAGACACCCATGCAGGCAAAAAACACTCGTATACATTGCACTGGCTGGTTTTTATGTCAACTTGACACAGGCTAGAACCTCTGAGAGGAGGGACTGAGAAAATGCCTCAATCTAATTGGGTTGTAGGAAGGCCTGTAGGGCATTTTCTTTCTTTCTTTCTTTCTTTCTTTCTTTCTTTCTTTCTTTCTTTCTTTTTTCCCCCCCGAGACAAGATTTCTCTGTGTAGCCTTGGCTGTCCTGGACTCACTTTGTAGACCAGGCTAGCCTCGAACCCACAGCGACCCGCCTGCCTCTGCCTCCAGAGTGCTGGGATTACAGGCGTGCGCCACCATGGCCGCCTGGGCATTTCCCTAATTAGCGACTGATTTAGTAGGGCTCAGCTCTCGTCTGGGTGGTGCCAACCTGGGGTTGGGGGTCCCAGGAATGATAAGAAAACACATTAAGTATGAGACCGCCCGTAACCCCCCCACCAATTCCTGCCCTAATTTCCCTGGATGCTGTGATTACAAACTGTAAGATTAAACCTTTTCTTTCCCAAGTCGCTTTTGATGGCGGTGTTTTACCAAAGCAATAGAGACCTAAGTGAGACGCACGTAAAATAATAAAAATAAAATGAAATTTAAAAATAAGTCATTTTGTAAAAAAGATCGGCAAGGTGACTCACAAAGGGCAGAACGAAGTCCATGGCACTCGTATCAAGCAAAGAACAGGTCTCCAGATAGTCTAATTGCAAAATTAATGCAAAGGTCATATCTGTCCCCAACCCCCTTTTTAGAGCAGTGCTGGGATGGACCCCAGAGCATTATACATGCAAGGCGAATGCTGTACCACTCAGCCATATCCCCAGTCCTTGGTTTTTTGAAATAGGGTCTTTATGCTGCCCAGGCTGGTCTAGAACCCCAAACCATCCTGCCTTGGCCTCTCAATTCTGGGATTACAGCTAATCTCTGGCTTCTCAAAACCATGTCAAAAGAGGATTTCTCACATGGCCAGTCAGCGCACAGAGGTGAGCAGACACAAACGGGCACTGTCGTGCGCTGTCACAGGAGGAACGAAGAGTGACGGACGGACTCTCAGATACACACTGCGGGGAGAAGGGAACTGCTGTAGCCAGATGTGGTGGCGCACGCCTTTAATCCCAGCACTCGGGAGACAGAGGCAGGAGGATCGATGTGAGTTCAAGGCCAGCCTGGTCTACAGAGTGCGTCCAGCCAGGGCTACACAGAGAAACCCCGTCTCGAAAAATTGGGAAAATAAAGGAAAAAGAAAAAGGGGGGGGGGAGGCTTCTGTGACATCTGCTACTCCACTCCTCAGAACGCACCCACAGAAGTGTTAAGACAGGGCCACAAAGTCACACAAATACAACGTCCTTAGTGCAGTGATTCAGAACAACTACAAGATCCAGTGTCCATCTGCACTTGACAGATACATAAACTGTCCTGAGCCTGAACTCCACACAACCACATGGCTCTTATAAACTGCCTGGGAAGAACAGGTGTGACACCACACAATACAACGCCACTTATGTTCAGAGGTGGGCAGGTCAGTGACTGGGACACGGCGGTTTCAGGATAAGGAGTTGCTTATGTAAGTGGGTGCAGTTTGCGAAAATTCTAAGATACAAAATGTATAATGTGTGCAAGTCACAAATGTAAGTACGGGTATGTCACACTTTGGTAAAAAAGTCGGAGGTATGCCTCAGTGGTAGAGCCTCTGCCTAGAATCCCCCAGTGAGGGGCTGGGGTGTGGCTCAGTGGTAGAGCCCCTGCCTAGAATCCCCCAGTGAGGGGCTGGGGGCGTGGCTCAGTGGTAGAGCCCCTGCCTAGAATCCCCCAGCGAGGGGCTGGGGGTGTGGCTCAGTGGTAGAGCCCCTGCCTAGAATCCCCCAGCGAGGGGCTGGGGGTGTGGCTCAGTGGTAGAGCCCCTGCCTAGAATCCCCCAGTGAGGGCACCTTGTGTTTGATCATCAGCAGGAGACAGGATAGGCACAGATAATCCCTTGACCTAACCCAAGTCCTGCTCTCTGTCCAGAGTGCCGTACCTCTTCACTTTTTGTTGTTTTGTTTCATCTCTCTAGTTCTGGATGTCCTGGAACTCGCTCGGTAGACCAGGCTGACCTTGAACTCACAAAGATCCACTTGCCTAAAGGTGTATGCCACCACACCCAGCTTTATCCCCTCACTTGCAAATTTAGTTTTATTATTTTATATGTATGGGTGTCTTGCCAGCATGTAGGTCTGTGTACTACCCATAGCAGGGCCTGTGGAGGCCAGAAAAGGGCATCACATACCCTGGAACTGGAATTATAGACAAGGGTTAACTACCATGTGGGTGCTGGAAATCGAACCCAGATTCTATGAAGAGCAACTAGTGCTCTTAATCACTGGGTCATCTCTCCAACCCTTTATCCCCTCACTTTAAAGGAACCAGGAGCGGAGAAGAGAGTGCTGATAAAGCCACACAGGGTGTAGATGACAGTGCCAGGCCCACAACCCAACCCTGAGGACAGGAAGAAGCAGAAAGTGAGGTGATACGGTGATCAGGGACAAGCACATAAATCCTGTCACCTCAGATCAGCTCTGACACCTGGTTATGCAATCCTCACGAAGCTTTGGAACTCTCTCTCTCCTGCTCACATATCTCATTTGACAGTGGATTCCATAAAGCTGCCGAGCTCAGGGCTGTGAAAAGCTCCGCAGTGTGCTCAGCCCCAGGACCGCTGACAGCCACGTTCACTACGGACGCATGCTCCAGCCAGGCGCGGTGGCAACACGCCTGTAATCCCAGCACTTGAGAGGCAGAGGCAGGCCGATCTCTGTGAGTTTGAGGCCAGCCTGCCCCTGAGTTAAGAGAAAGCCAGGGCTGCATAGTGAGACTTCTGTGTCAATAACAAAACCAAATCAAATCAAATAGAAAATGTTGATGAGCCAATGAGACGTGTCCAGCCACCCACAATGAGGATGTTTGTCCAAACTGATAAACATCCCAATGGCCCCACTGTCTTGTTCCCTGTGCTGTCCGTCTGTGAACCCGTCCTCCAGCCTCTACGTCAGTCTTCATCTCCGTGAACCCCATCATGAGCTGGTTTGGAAGGGGTGCCCTGGTGTCAGTGCGTCACCTCCCTCAAACCGGCATCGCCTCCCCTCAGAGCCCCTCCAGAGCACCTGTTGACTCATTTCTGTGTCTCTGGAATTTGGGCCAGGCCAGGAACCCAGCGGCTTCAGCAAATATTTAAGGAATTAAGAAAAGAATGAAGTTCACGAAACCAAGAACAATATTGGTTCTCAGGCCTCGGGGACTCCCCTGAGATCCTTTCCCTGACCTCCAGCTCTGCTCCCCAGCAAGGTCTCATTCTCCTTCAATTCCGAGATGTATCTGGGATGGAGCGCACAGCGTACACACACACACACACACACACACACACACACACACACACATACACACACACACACAGATGCCCACGGTCCCCACCAACCAGGCCTCGAGGCCCATCAGTGGGGCTATTAGGAAGTGTCTGGCTTCCCGTCGGCAAGCCATCTGTCCCTCTGGAGCTGGCTCACTGCTCTCCTCCAGGGGTACTGGAGGGCCACGTTAGGTCAGAAATTCCTGGGGACTGGCTGCTAATAAGGGCTCCCAACACCCTGCAGACACTGTCTCTGAGCGTTCACGTTGTCACAGTAGTTAGCGGGCCCAGCTCAGTGCTGCTGAGCATGTGGGCAGGCAGGCTGCGGGGCCACGGACAGCCACCTGGCCTGTCCGGCCCCCCTCCTGCCTCCTGACCCGGCTGCCCACCGGGCCCTGTGTGTAAGCCTCTGCATGACATAATCATGGCAGCCAGCAGGAGGGCTCAGCCTGACACACTGCCTAGACAGGGACTTGAAACAAAACCCTCCATCCTCACTGTCCAAGCAGCGCTGAGGTCAAGAGCTCACAAAAAGCCTAGAAAGGGGCTACTGCACAGTGGTCCCCAATGGACTTTCATTTTTGGAGACAAGAGTTTTATGTAGCCCAGACTGGCCTTGAATTCCTGATCCTCCCATCTCTACCTCCAGAGTACAGGGACTGTGGTGCAGGCGATGGACCTGAGCAAGGTCTGTACATGGGTGAGCAGGCTACCAACAGAGACAGATCCCGGGGCCCCTCGGGAACAACTGTGAACACCTAAGGCCCACGTCTCGTCTTAGGCAAAGATCTCCATCCCCCTCCCCCCCCCCGCCCCCGCCATGACTCCCACGACACCGGACTGTGTCCTTGCTTGGTCAAGCATTTATGACTCAGACTCCAGCCCTAGAGACCAGGCTTCCAGACCTGGCTCCGCCACACACTTGCAGTTACTTCCTCTCTATGGTCCCCAGTGTCCACATCTCAAGGTGGACACTAACCAGGCTGTCGTGTGTCAACACAGTAGACTGGCAAGGGTCACAAAGTGATCATTCTAGCCATGGGCGGCTATCAAGAGCCTAACACGGAGCCTGGTTCCCCACTGCAGAGTCTGTGACCGCTCGCTCCTGTTCTGGCTGTGGTTGGGATGGGGACACCATGGTCACAGTCTGGGCCTGGGACACGTTCCCAGGTATTGTGCACTGCCCTGTGCTAGTGGAGGGGTTATGACAGGCTGGGAAGGTGTCTGGGGAAGGACCCAGAACGTCCACCTACTGCCCCCTTTCCCCAATTGGGCCACTCACCAAGATAGTTGTGACCACCAGTGTCTTGTTGGCTAGAGTCTGTGACAGGTTGATGTCCAGGGTGGTGGCATTCATGGCCAGAGTCCGGTTAGAGTACCACACCCCTATCTGGGGACAGAGAGGGCATCGTCAGCACAGACTCTGTTCATAGTCTTGCAAGCCTCAAAGACCACATGCCAGCAGGGCTCCGGTGTCACCCTGCCCGGCGCCCCCCGCTCACCTCACGGTGGCCCTGGCGGGACTTCTCCAGGATGCGCAGCGTGTAGTTGGTCCTCTGCCCTTTGCTGTTGAACTCAACCCGCCCGGTCAGCCCATCATACTCTACCTAGCAGGGCGGGAGGCGGGGCAGAGGGAGGGGCAGGAGGCGGGGCAGAGAGAGGGGACGCATGGGGGGCGGGCAGAGATGAGCAGAAAGGCCAAGCAAGGATGAAGACGATCGGATCGTAGAATAAGGTACAGAAAGTGGAAGAAACAGGAGAGAAGGAACAGGGTCAATGAGAGAACAAAACACGCACACAGGAGATGCAGAGCAGTAACACCCAAAGAACGCACACTCCCGACAGGGCGGTGGCACGGTCACACAGGACACAGGGATGAGGAGGAGGAGGAAGAGGAGGAGGAAGACGAGGAAGACGAGGAGGAGGAGAAGGCAGCCCGGGCAGTGCAGTCAGTTTGAGGAGAGGGCAGAGGGTGGGCAGGGTGGACACAGTCAGTGTCCCCGCCTGAGGTGGGTGCTGCGCCCCCCTCCATGCCCCCTTGCTCCTGGCTCACCATGCGCAGGTAGTTCATGAGGCTGGTCCCATGAGGCCAAATGTTGGCCGAAGTGCAGGCCAGTGGCTTGACGCCAATCTCCTGGCTTCGGTTCAGCTCTCGGACAGCGCTTACCACCACGTGCACAGCGTCAAACATGAGCGCTGCGGACAGCTGAGTGGGAAGAATGAGGCAGGACGGTAAAGTGTCAGTGTAGTCAGGGAGCCCTAAGGCCCCCAACGGAGTCACCCCCACCTTCAGACAGCACCTATCTTTTTAGGAGTGGAAAACTAGTAGGTTGAGGGAGGGAGGGGATAGAGTGTCTCTTTTGGGGACATGGGTGACAGTAGAGAAAGTGTACTGCCTCCTGCTTTGCTGGGACCATAAACAGCCATGTCTATTTGGAAAAGGTTATTTATTTATTTATTTATTTTTATTTTTTATTTTTTGAGACAGAATTTCTCTGTGTAACAGGCCTGGCTGCCCTGGACTCACATTGTAGAACAGGCCAGCCTCGAATTCAGAGATCCGCCTACCTCTGGCTCTCAAGTGCTGGGATTAAAGGCACGTGCCACCAAGCCCAGCCTGAAGAAGGTCATTTCTGAGTCTGTTTTTTTGGGGTTTTTTGTTTGTTTGTTTGTTTGTTTAGTTGGTTGGTTTTGGCTTCTCCAGACTGGGTTTCTCTGTGTAGCCTTAGCTGTCCTGGACTCACTTTGTAGACCAGGCTGGCCTCGAACTCGAGAGATCTGCCTGCCTCTGCCTCTCAAGTGCTGGGATTATAGGTATGTGCAACCATGCTTGGGTGTGTCAGAGAGGAGTTAGCCTAGATGGCCAGGTCTGCACGGCTGAGGGGTAAACGGGCAAACCAGCCACTGGTAACATCTGAGTGTATCTGGAGCACATTATGTCATGGGAAGGAAGGAGGAACAGAGTGGACAAGGAGTTTAAGTGTTGATGCTGGGCATGGAAGGCACGTGGCTCCGCGCTGGGAGCCTGGTTCTGGTATTTCCTGACTGAACGGGTGTGTCTCGACCCTTGTCTGAGCTTCAGATTCCTCTACTGTAGAACGGAGGAACAGTGCTCTCCACCTTGAGCACAGCTCTGGGGTATGGGGGGCGGGAGGGTGGTATCAGAGGAAAACAGGCCTCAGAATAAGGCCAGGTGTGGCAGTGCTGACAGCTACATAGCGAGACCCTGTCTCTAAATAAATAAGCAAGTAAAATACAGCAGGAGGTGTAAGTTGGGTCTTCCAACCAAGGAGACACTTGAGCAAAGACTTGTTGCGGGGGAAGTTGCTGGTTCTCTGGGGAAATGCATAGGGGCTGGGGGCAGAGGTGGGGAGTACAGATGGTCTGAGGCCATGTCCGCCCTGGTTGATGAAGAAGAAGAAGCTTGCCATGTGGAGGGAGACCTCACTGTGAGGTCTCGGGTACCAGGGGGTCCGGGTATGATCATAATGTCCCCCAGTGTCGGTGCACAGTGTGTCTTAGTGCGGGGGTGGGAGGGGTGGCGGGGGGGAGGTGGAGGTGGCAGGGGGAGGGGAGAGAGAGGCGGGCGGGGGGGGGGAAGAGGTAGGGGGAGGCGGAGGGGGGAGAGGAGTGGTAGGGGGGAGGGTGGGGGGGGAGGCAGGGAGGGGGCAGGAGGTATCTGTGCGCTCACCGCAGGGCCAGGGTAGGTGCTGGCTTCACAGTTCTCCCTCCAGGACATGTTGAGACTGCGCACGAACTCTGGGTAGAAGGGGTGGGACGTGTTGAACATGGAGAAGCCCAGGATGTTGGAGGAGTCTTCTACAATACCATCCAGGTGCAGGATAGGGAAGTCCTGGGACCAAGAAGAGGAGGGGTGAGGCCTGAGGCAGGACTGGAGGAGGGAGGTTAGGTGGGTGGGTGGGTGGGTGGGCAGGGGAGGTCGGGGAAGGGCTCAGGTCAGGGTACGCACCATGGTGGTCAGGATGTACTTGTAAAACGCTGAGGTCATTCCCAGCTCCGATGCCTGGAGAACATAGGAGGAGAAAACGGGGCGGGGCGGGGTGGGGCAGGGCGGGGTGGGGACCCAAGAGGGGAAGAGAGATTTAGAGACAGGCCTGGTGAGGACATATCCAGTGGGAGACACAGTAAGAGACACCCTGACAGAAAGAGCAAGCAGGAGACCAAGCGAGGGCGGAAGGAGACCTGGGTCCCCTGAGTCCCACCATGCTGACTGGTGCCAAAGGAAAACAAGAGTTTTCTTTGCAGGATATGGGGGCTTCAGATGTCTAAGGTTTCCTACGAAGGCACCCAAAACTGCCTACTGGAAACAAACAGAAGCCTGGGAAATAGGGCAGGCAGGGACAGAAGTCTTTTTCTTTTCTTTCTTTTTTTTTTTTTTTTTTTTTGGTTTTTCGAGACACAGAGTTTCTCTGTGTAGCCTTGGCTGTCCAGGACTCACTTTGTAGACCAGGCTGGCCTCGAACTCACAGCGATCCAGCAGCCTCTGCCTCCTGAGTGCTGGGATTAAAGGCGTGCGCCACCACGCCAGGCCCTACGACAGAAGTCTTAACCTTACCCTTAGGACACCCAAAGCCATTGTCACTGCCAGTGGTGTTTAGGGCTCAGCCTGGTTGATCCATCCATCAGAAAAGAGCCAGGCTGCCAGGCCTGGGGGCACAGCCCTGTAATCCCAGCTACTCAAACATGGCTTAAACCGGTGAGACTGCAAGCGCCAAGCCTGTCTGGGCTACAGAGCAAGCTTAAGGCCAGACAGGACAGCTTTGGAAGGTCTTGGCTCACGTGAGAAGTAAAAAAGGGGGTCGGGATCCAGCTCAGAGGCAGAACCCTTGACTGATGGTTACGAGGCCCAGAGACAGCAAGAGGAAAAGAGGAGGAAGGAGAGGCAGGGAGGGGAGGAGAGGAGAGAGGATGGGAGATGAAGGGAGAGGAGAGAGGGAGGGAGGGAGGGAGGGGAGGAGGGAGGGGGAGCGAGGGAAATTCTGCAATTGAAGGCAAATCAATTAGAATCTCAGGGTTTACTCTTTGGACTCCTTCTTTCTTATGAGATCCTCAAGAAGGACAGGCTGTGTGGGCCTCCTCACACCACGAGCCCCGGTCCTGACCCCTGCCCAGGAATTCTAACATTTCAGGGCTCAGCGGGGCAGGCGCTGGGCTTGGACGCATGGGTATCAGGGAAGGGCAAGGCTGACTGGAGAAGAGGCCTTGCTGTACACCGTTCCCTGGGAGAGGCTGTGCGCTCTGTCCAGGTGGCCCTGTCACCCCAGAGCCTCTTCTCTAAGGCCTCTACGTCCTCAGGAGCCTGCTCCCCAGTTCCTCCTGCAGGGCTACGGTCAGCAGTGACATATGGTTTTAATTAAGAGAAAAACAAATGAAAAAACAAACGGAGGAAAAATTTGATCATGGAGAAAAACTTAAGCACGGGGAAGGGAGTGAACGAGTAATGACTGTGGCTCCCCTATGGGTAGAATGTGCAAGGCCCACAGGGAAAAAAGGCCCTGGAGCTCGGGCCGCTGGTCTCCAGCTTCTCTGTCTACACAACGTTCAAGATATCTGCCCTGACGGTGGGGGTGAGCTGCAGTTAAGGGTATGCATGAACCTCAACAGAGCTCTGAGTTCTCACCTCACAAACAACGGGGGGGGGGGGGGGGGGCGGGCGGAGTGTGTACTGCTTCTACAGAGGGCCGGAGTACAGTTCCCAGCACCCACACGGCCTAACACTCCAGATCCAGGGGACTCCCTTCACCTCCGGCTTCCAAAGGCACCAGTGCACACAACACCCACGTAATGAAATAAATACGTAATGAAAAAAAAAAAATCTTTTAAAAGAGGGCGGGGCGTGGTGGCGCACGCCTTTAGTCCCAGCACTCGGGAGGCAGAGGCAGGTGGATCTCTGTGAGTTCGAGGCCAGCCTGGTGTACAAAGTGAGTCCAGGACGGCCAAGACTACACAGAGAAACCTTGTCTCTCGGAAAAAAAAAAAAAAAAAAAAAGACGAAGTCTTTTTAAAAAAGAAATAAAACCACAGCCAACAACAGAGTCCCAAAGAGCAATGTCTCAGATGTTTACTCTGGGCCAACATGGCTCCAGGGACTCCCCCTGCCTGCTGCAGGCTATTGATATCTGCCCTTCACAGACATAAAAGGGTCTGCCCCGGGGGTCACGTGATCGAGGGGGTCACGTGATGGAGGAGCTGCAAAAGAAACAGACCCTACGCTAGGAAACCCATTTCCCACCGCTGAGGTATGTGTCCCTCCAAGTTCCAAGTTCCAAGTCCGTGGAAAATAAGAGGCGGGGGGGGGGGGTGTCCCACCTTACGGAGGACAAGGTGGGAGATGGACGCGTTGGCATCGATGATGATGGTAGACACTTTGTCATCTCGGATCTCCTTGAGTAGCGGCGTGGGGTCCCGGCTGTCGTCCAACATCCTCACCGAGAGCGTCTCCTTAGAGATGAGGAAGCCTCGCACCAATTCTTCTAACCGCAGCAGGCCTGAGGAAGGGCCGGGCGGGCCCCATGTTAGAGCCTACCCAGACACAGTGCCCACGGATGTTCCTGCCCATCTTCTGGCACGGGCAGCTGGCCCGAAGTCTGGAGGGCACGCTTAGAAAAGGAAGTGGGAGAGCAAGGGGCTCTTGGGACACTGGGCTTAGGGATTCGAGGGATCTCCAAGTAAAAATAAAACCCCCTCTAAGAAAGCCCCCCTAGGTTTCCAGCTGTCTGGCCAACACCTTCCTGACCGCTCGCGGGAATGTCTGACAGCACGTAACAGTCCCCTCTGCCTGACTCCCTCCTACGGGTGATGGGCAATCACCATGTGCCAGCTGCTCGGGCCAGAACCCTGGAGGCAGCCTGGGCTCTTCTCTTTCTCTCCCTCGCTCACCCAGTCAGTACCTTCAAAACACATCAGCAGCTAACACACCACGCCACACCACAGCCACCGCCCTGGCACAAGCCACTGCTGTCTCTTCCCTCTTGCCTTGGTCACACTTGCCCGAGTCTGCTCCCCCGACGCACACAGCAGCCGGAGTGACGGAAGCAGATGTGGCCCTGCTCTGTGCCAAGTTTCTCATCTCTCTGTGTCATTTAACACTTGGCACTTGTTCCAGCCACACGGGCGGCCTCCTCGTTGTCTCGAGGAGCCAGCCTTCTGTCCTGTGGCCTTAGCCTGCCTGTTTCTCTACTTGGGGTCCCACTTTTCCAGGTTGCTTCATGGCTGATCCTTGACCTGCTCCAGCTCTTTTCCCAGATGATGCCTTCTCCTAAGAGGCCTACACCGACTACTTCACCTACCTCTCCTCCCACCCCCAGCCCACCCCCCGTGCCCCACCCCCACCTCCAATCTGTATGACCTTTCTCCTTCCTCCTATAAACTTACTGTACCAACCAGATAAGGATCCTGCCTGGGGCTGGTGAGATGGCTTAATGGTTAAGAGCACTGCCTGATCTTCCAAAGGTCCTGAGTTCAACTCCCAGCAACCACAGGATGGCTCACAACCGTCTGTAATGTAGTCTAATGCCCTCTTCTGGCGTGCAGGTGTACATGCAGATAGAGCAATCATACTTTTTTTTTTTTTTTTTTTTTTTTTTAAGTTTTTTTCGAGACAGGGTTTCTCTGTGTAGCCTTAGCTGTCCTGGACTCGCTTTGTAGACCGGGCTGGCCTCGAACTCAAAGCGATCTGCCTGCCTCTGCCTCTCCCCAGTGCTGGGATTAAAGGCGTGCGCCTGGGGGCTGGAGAGATGGCTCAGAGGTTAAGAATACTGGCTGCTCTTCCGGAGGTCCTGAGTTCAATTCCTGGCAACCACATGGTGGCTCACAACCATCTACAATGGGATCTTATGCCCTCTTCTGGAGTGCAGGTGTACATGCAGGCTGAACACTGTATATGTAATAAATAAATAAATCTTTAAAAAACAAAAAATAAAGGCGTGCGCCGCTACGCCTCGCCCACTCATACAATTTTTTAAAAGTCCTGCCTGACGTCTGTCATCGGAAAAGAAGATTGACAAGGACGGCCGTCTATGCCTACCTCTGCTCATGGCTGTCCTAACATGCGAGTCTGACACACAGCAGGTGCTCAGTAACAGCCTCCTCCGGGAAGAGAAATTCCAGAAGTTCCAAAGCTCAGTCCCCTCCCCCAACCTCCACACTCATAACCCGCCCCCAGACCACCACACCTGAACATCTCCGGGGGGGGGGGGGGGGGGAACCACACCCAACGTGCGCTCTCTAACAGGCTGTTCTCCTAGTCTCTGCTGAGGTGTGGTGTCACCCACGGACCTGCGTACCCGGCCCTGCCCCATCAGTTTTTCTCCTTGAGGAAGCCTGACTCCCCATCCAACCGCCAACATCTCACCTACCCCACGTCTCCTTCTGGTCTCTCTGATACACGTGTATCCCCTACGCCGTCTGTCACTTCTCACTACTCGGATCTGACTGTGTACCCTCGTCCTGTGCGGCTGCTCCTTGGATACCTCCATGGCTTCCCTGGACCCTCACTTCACTCTTTCACACTCCAGCCCCAGGACATCTTGGTGGATCTACTCTGGGGCCTTCCACCTCTGTCCCACCAAGGCCTCTGATCAGAACATACGCCCCCCACTTCCTCCCCCCCCCCCCCCGCGCAATGCTTCAAGTTCAGCTCAGAGGTAGTGTTCTTAGGATATGGGCTCTGAGCCTGCCAGATGGGTTTGAACCCCTTCCAAACGCCACACACATCTCCTCGCAGCCCATACCACTGTGTGTTCCAAGACCTCAGTGGCCTAAGGCCTCTCCCAGACCAAGAGTTGCATGCACGGGGGCAATTGAGAGCAAAGCGACATGGTAAATATACATGAACATGCCAAAAAAAACCTATTACTTTGTGCCCTAACTAAAAATTAATAATATATTTTAAAACGTTATGCGCCAGCACTGCCCCCAGCCACCCCAAAAGCCCAGTGAGAACTAGATCAAAGAGGTTCACTGTCAGTGAATCGCATGAATCTCTCTGGGACAAGAGGCGGGTCTCTGCAGCAAGATGTCCCACCTCCTAATAGGGAAAGACACAGTGGGAACCAGAAGAGTCAGGTGCCTGATGGGACCATGGACCTGTGCGACACTAGGGTCTTGGGAAAGGGTGCCTGACGAGAATGGAAAACACCCAGTTCTCCCTCACACTCAGCCTTGGCGCAGATGAGGCTGGCCGATGGGTAGTTGAAGGACTTGAGGATTCGGGAGACGGCCAGGCTGACGTCTTCGTTACTGGGGTAGAGGCTGACAGATGCGAACCGCAGGTACTGAAGGCGGGGCGTCTCCTCAGGACCCACCTTGATGTGGGGAATCTGGAAAGAAAGGGAGGTGTTGCTCGCCAGGGACCCAAGCCTCACCTCCACATGCCCCACCCACCACACCCCACCTCACCTCCTTCTCCCCACAGATATGGCTCACGGTGGAGGCGGAAGCCGGGCTGGAGGAAGGTCCCAGGACAGACACGACCCCCTTGGGCAGGATCTGACACACTGTGAGGGGCAGGGAGAAGAAAACCAGAATCAGAGCCGGGCAGTGGCGGCGCACGCATTTAATCCCAGCACTTGGGAGGCAGAGGCAGGTGGATCACTGTGAGTCCAAGGCCAGCCTGGTCTACAAAGCAAGTCCAAGACAGCCAAGGCTACACAGAGAAACCCTGTCTCAAAAAACGAAAAATGAAAACCAGAGTCAGGGACCCCTCTGCTTCTTCTCCCTCCCCACCCTCAGGAAACCGCCCTGGTGGGGAAGGATCCAGAAGGTGAGAGTTGTGGGACCCTCCTCCACCAGCCTGGATTCAAGAGCACCAGCCCCAGGCCTGCTCAGACAGAGGCAGCCAGGGGGACAAAGCCACAGAGAGACGACAGGCCAAGTCAAGAGGATCACGGGAAAACATGTGGACACCATGGGACATGTGTGTATGAGTGTGTAGGTCTGTGTGTAACAGTGAGTGTGCGTGTGTGAGTGTGTGTGTGCATGAGAGAGTGTGTGTCTGTGTGTGTAACAGCATAGTGAGTGTATGTGAGTGTGTCTGTGTGTGAGTGAGTGTGTATGTGTTAAGAGTGACTGTGTCTGTATGTATGAGAGTGTGTGGGAGTGTGTCAGGGTATGTGTGTGAAAATATGTGTCTCTCTGTGTGGGATTGTGTGTGTGAGAATGAGTGTGTGTGACACTGAGTGTGTCTGTGTGTGTGAGAGATAGCAGTGTGTCTGTGTGTGAGTGAATTCGTGTGTCTATGTGTGAGTGAGTGTGTGTGAGTGGGTGAGGATGAGTGTGTCAGAGTGTGTGTGTGTGTGTGTGTGTGTGAGTACACGCGTCTACGTGTGTATGTGTTTAGGGAAGGCCTCACTATATAGTCGAGACTCTCTTGCATCTTACTGTGTAAACAGGACCACCCTTGAAGTCTTACTCCTCTTGCCTGGGCCTCCAAGTGCTGGGGCTACAGGCCTGCACCACCATGCCCAGCTCTGTGAGCCTCCTTCTGAACTGCAAACCAGGAGCTGGCTTCCTCTCCCTTCCAACCTCTTCACTCACTCTACCACCCATAATGCCCCCCCCCCCCCGGGGAAACTAGCCCTTGAAGCAGGAGATGTGCAGTGAATGAAGCGGGTGGTGTCTGCCTTGAGCTGGCCACCCGGAAGCAGGGCAGAGGTACAGAGGATGGGAGGTACGGAACCTGGAAACAAACAAGAGGTGGGACTGACGGCTCTCAGGAGAGAGATGGAAAGCAAGGACCATTTTCGTGCATCTGGTCTGTGCAAATGGCGGGCCCTTCAACATGGAGGGCACAGAAGGAACATGTTTGGATGGAGACGCGATGTGCCATTTCGACGCCATCAGTGAGCCATGACAGAAACTCAGGACGGGCTGAGAGAAGAGTATGGCTGGGGGCTGGTTAGAAAGCTTGCCTAGAATGTACGGGGCCCGGGGCAGGGGCAGATAGAGGGAAGGAGAGAGACCCCGAGAAAGGAGAATAAAAACTGACCACATCACTAAAAAGATTACGGACTGATTTCAGACACGGCTAAATCTAGGACCTCACGGTTTTTCCAGGATTGTTTCAGGATTGGCTGAGTCCAGTTACTCTACAGGCGTGCTAGGAATCTCTCATTCACTGCGGGTCTCGCTTTCCTTTGCCTTGGCTTTTTTTTTTTCCAGGATCCTCCCAAACACACACACACACACACACACACGACTCCAGCTGGTCAAGGTGGCCTCACTCCACACCCTGCTCCTTGGCTCAGCTCGAAGTGCACGTCTGTTCTACCACCTGCCTTTCTCAGCCTCCATCTCAGCTTCTCCCACACTGTGTGTCTGTGACGTGTCAGTTGAAAAGCCTGAAAAAGTCTGCCCCATTCTCCCTGCTGGTGGTGATCGGAAACCCCCACCATCTAAACGAAGCTCTGATCAGGCCTGTGGGAAAGGAAACTGTTTACGCATTTGTTTATCTACTGTGCTTTGAGTCAAGCTCATGTATTACGAATATTAAGTGGGGCCCATCGAAGGCCTCAACACGCCTGTTGTTCGCACTCCGGGTTTGGTTTGGTTTTTCAGGCAGGATCTTACTCTACATAGCTCAGGCTGGCTGAAACTCACCACGTAGCCAAGACTGGCTTAAAATTCACAGCAATGCTCCTGCCTCAGCCTTCCAAGCGCAGAGACCGCAGGTGTGAGCCACTGTGCCCAATAGAAAACATCTCTTGGAGCCGGGCAGTGGTGGCGCACGCGTTTAATCCCAGCACTTGGGAGGCAGAGGCAGGTGGATCGCTGTGAGTTCAAGGCCAGCCTGGTCTACAAAGCGAGTCCAGGACATCCAAGGCTACACAGAGAGACCCTGTCTCGAAAAACCAAACAAACAAACAAAAAACATCTCTTGTGTTTTTGTTTTCATTTTGTTTATCGAAACAGAGGTTTTTCTGCCTAGCTTTGGCTGTCCTGGAACTCACTCTGTAGACCATGCTGGCCTCAAACTCAGAGATCCACCTGCCTCTGGCTCCTGAGTGCGGGGATTAAAGGCGTGTGGAGAGACCGCCCAGCTAGGGCACGTATTATACACAAAGGTAGCAAAGAGCTATGATCCCAGCAGTTAGGCAAATGTGCTATTTCGTTTTTGTCAACTTGACATAACAGTCATCTGGTAGGAAGGACCCTCAGTTGAGGAACTCCTACCATCAGATCCGCCTGTAGGCAAGTTTACTGGGGTACTTTCCTGATTAATGACTGAAGTGGGAGGGCTCATCCCGCCGTGGTTGGGGCTACCCCTGGGAAGAAGATGGGCAAGGGACTAGATAGGAAAGTAGGTTGAACAAGCCAGGAGGAGCAAGCCAGTAAGCAGAGCTCCTCCATGGTCTCTGTGTCAGTTCCTGCCTCCAGGTTCCTGCCCTGACTTCCCTCCGTGGTGGCCTATATAACCTGCAAACTAAAATAAACCCTTTCTTCCCCAAGTTGCCTTTGGTCAGTGTTTTATGATGGCCACAAAAACCACACTAGGATAGCAGGTACTACCATTTACAAGGTCCAATGAGCATCCATAGATGCTTCTGCGGCCCTACCGCGGGGCAAGCCTGCTCCGCAGGACTCGCTGAAGCAGTGTCATACCCCTCTACCGCCGGCTCGCCTGCAGCAGGCCCCAGTCTAGCCTGTTCTAGAACATCTTTCCTGACCCAACGGGGATTTTTTTTAAAGCCTCTCCCCCACCCCATCCCACCCCGGGCCTCAGTGCCTGGGGCCTCTCAACTCAGCAATGGCCACTTCTGTGACACAGACACAGGCACAAAGGAAGAGAGCACATGCAAGCAGATGAGCTGAGGATGCGAGGGCTGGAGTAACTGACCTAGGCCCCACCTGCCCTGCCTCACCCCACAACATCCCCTACACCCACCCACCCACCCCCCGCCCGGGCCGCCGCTCACTGGTGTCCGTGGTCTCGTACTGGCTGTCCCGCTGCAACTCAAAGATGTCTACTTCCACTCGGGCCTTGGCTGGGACCTCGATGATCCCATTGATCTGCTCCCGGGCCAGGGCCAGGGCCAGACGCTCACCACGGCCACATACGGTCTGGTCATCCAGGATTGCAGCTGAGAGGAGACAGGAGTTGGGAGGGGCCAGATTCCTGGCGCCTGAGAAAGGGTAGCTGTGGGGTCTTGGGTTGGTGGCCTCTCGAGTGGAAGCGGGTATAGGAATGACAGGTCTGGACTCCCGGATCTGAGGCTGGACGGCAGGGTCGCTGGACTCCTGGGTCCAGAGAAGAAGCAGGGACCAGAGAGAGCACCTTGGTGCCAGTGTGTCTGAGTTCCCAGGAGGGGTCTGCAGGGGGAGTTTCTCAGGAGGCAGGGTGCTGGGGCCTCACCCATGCGCAGTGATGACAGCACCTGGCAGCTGGGGTTGGCGAAGGCAACTATCAGCAGCAGCAGCAGCTCAGCCGGCATCTTCCTCCCCTCCTCATGGGGATGCAGCTGCCGCGGCCCCCACTCGCCACCTGTAGAGAGACCCCCCCAGCACCAAGTGGGAGGACTGATGTGGGGCGGCAGCATTCCTTAGGGAAGCGAGCATAGTCCTCCCAGGCATCACTGGGGAGGAATGCACGGTTCTGAAAGGCCATCTCACTGGGGGTATGGAACTCATATAGCCCTGAGCTCTGGGAGATGGAAAGGTCAGAGGTCACTGATAGAACAGGCATTGCTAGAAATTCCAAGTAGGAGTGAGTCTGAGGAACAGCCCCACCCCAACAGGAAACTGGGAAGTGCTGCCACCACCCCAGTCCCGCCCCTGTCTCTGGGCAGGCAGCCGTTACTAGGCAACGGAAACTGGCTGGAGAGGATGCAGTGGTTGCTAGGCAACCCCATCCCAAGCCTCACTTGCCACCTTCCTGACGTCCCTAGTTCCCACAATCCCATGGGAGAGAGGCCTGGGCATCCAGGGTCTGATGGGTGAAATATCCAGGAATCAGGAAACTTGGTGGGGGAGAGGAAGAGAGGGAAATCAACCTAAAAAGAGTACAGAGGAAAGAGAAGAAAGGAAATAGAAAAAGTATCTGAAGAAAGGCTGCCAAAGGAAAGACGCGGGGGCTCAGAGAATGAGAATGGAAGGGGAAAACAGGCAAATACGAAACAACAGAAAGATGACAGAAACAGCCAAAATCAGCGAGGCAGAGAAGGAAAGTTGAAGGAAGTTAGACACAGGACCGGGGGGGGGGGGGGGGGGGGGGGGGGGGGAAGAGACAGGAAGATGTGGAGATGAAGGGCAGAAGGCAGAGCAAGGGAACAGGGCAGGACCAAACAAGGGGACAACAGGGTGTGGGTACGGGTGACAGAGTGACAGAACGCACAGGGAGAGGCAAAGGGAAGCTGGAACCTGCCTGCCAGAGGTGGGTGCTGAAACACTGCCTGCCCCCTGTTCTGGGGAGCTGGGGTATGCTACATGGCTTCTCCTCTGGGGTCCAGCCTTGGGGCACCCAGGTTTGCTCTGTGTAAGTAGGTTGGCTGTGTAACCACTGGGCAGGATGTGCTTTGCTGGTGTGTGCCCATGGATCCCTGGACCTGGTCGTAGACCAAGCTCCAAGGGAAGAGGATTACTGCAGAGCCCAGAGCGCAGTGGAGTGTGTCTAGTGTCCCCCTTTCATCCCACCCGGCCCCACGGAAAGACTCCAGCTGGTGACAAGGCAGAAGAAGAAGTCCTGAGGAAGGGCAGAGTCACAAGCCAAGGCCTGGAATTGGTTCCTCAGGCCAGAAAAGTCCAAGGAGAGAGGGTGCCTTATCAGTCCCAGGCTTGCCCCTACTTTGCTGGGTGACCTTGGGAAAGTCCTCCCCCACGACACTCAGCCTCTGGTAAAGGGAGCCTGTGGGATAGGTGGGTATATTCGAAAGACTGACGGCTGCAGACTGCAATTTAGATCTAATGTCGAGGCTTGACCAGGACCGAGGAGCAAGGAATTCTGGGAGAGCTAGAAGGAACATTCTCAAGGGGAAGGGCAGGAGGGAGGGTGAGGTCATCCTGGGACATCTGGAACAAAGCGGGGCTGGGGGGCGGGGGGAATCAGGGACTACAGAGAAAAAGACTGAGGGAGGGCAGAAGGGAGACGACCCACAGGTGGCAGGCACAGTTGGGAACAAAAGGACAAAGGTGTGGTACAGAGACAGATTATGGGGAGCGAATGAACACACAGGTTCCAGAAAGATAGCCCCAAAGTGGTGACTACAGATGGGGGCGGGGCGAAGGGGCAGACAGTAAGTAAGACATTCACACTAGGATGTAATTCCTGCACTCTGGAGGCAGGGGGATCACTGAGAGTTTGAGATTACTCTTGCATAGTGACTCCCTGGACTATGGAGTTCCACCCTGTCTCCAAAACAAACAAACAAACAAACAAACAAACAAAGAGATGCTGAAGGAACAGATGAGGAATGCAGGAAAGAGTTGGGGGGGAGTCAGGCGGGCTCAGGAGTCACAGACACCCCCTCCCCCAGGAGACTCAGGCCAGACAGACAGAAACAAAACCAGCCATAGAGGGGAACTGAGGAGAGGGGACCAGGCCCTACAGGTTGCAGGAGAGACACTAACAAGGGGAGATACACGGAAAGGGCAGGAGAAAAGAGGGGGCCCCAAAGATGAATAACAAGTATCAGAGACCCACGAGGAGAGCAGGGCATGGTGGACACACACCTGTGATGGCAGGGATCAGCAGGCACAGGCAGGAGCATCAGCAGGAGTTCAAAGCGAGACTCAGCTACCCCAGGCTAGCCTGGGCTACAGGAAACCCAGTCTCCAAAAGCAGAATAAACAAACAAAAAGAACCATAGGGAGCAGAAAAAAAGAAACAAGAAACTCTGAGGAGAGAGAGAGACAGACAGACAGACAGATAGATAGAGACACAGAAGTCTGAGACAGACACACAAGTGTGTGAGCAAGGGACAAGCTTGCACAGCAGCTTAAAGGAGCCAAGTGAGGCCCGAGGGGCAGGAGTGCGAGTGAAGAGGCATGAGGGAGAAGCACACAGGGAGAGGGCTGGCCACATAGACTGGAGAGCGGATGAGCCAAGAGGGAAACTGAGGCAAAGTGGCTGCCCTGGAAGGGCACAGCAGCCTGCACAGATGCGGAGACTCAGCAATGCCTGCAGAAGAGCAGAGGTCCCCCAGAGCCCCTGGCCCATGGGTGCTGGGAGAGATGGAAGCAAAAAGGCCAGGTAGTGTGGTCCACCAGTGGAGCGAGAGACTGGGATATAGTTAGTGGGTGGAGGCGGCAGGGGATGGGTGAGCCACAGAGGGTTGGGTCGGGGACCCAGAGTGGGTCTAGGGGAGGGATGCAGAGTGAGAGATGAAGCCTGGAGGTGGCGAGGGCCAAGCGAAGAATGGAAGGACAGAGTGATAAGGCGTCTGGGTAGGTCTGAGCATCTCCAGTGGAGCCAGGGTTAGCACCACAGTGGAGAACAGAGAAGTTGGGCAGGGTCGGGCAGGCCAGGGAGATGGGGGGAAATGCGCAGACCTGAAAATGCAAAGGCATTCTAGGAGACAGGAGGTGCCATGGGACTGGGCCTTCAGTAAGGCTTAGTGAAAAGAGGAGAGGGAGAGAGAGAAACAGACAAGACAGACAGACAGACAGAGGGACAGAGAGAAAACCAACACACAAGTCAGGAGCCAGTGTGGGTCTGGGAACCAAAGCTTGGAGGAGGAACAAGCCAGGAGCCCCTTGCGAAGTGAGCTGCCACTGGGGCCACTTAGCCCACAGGACCCTGGGAAGCTGGGACTGAGGGCAGGTGTGTGTTGAGGTGTGTGCCCAGAAGTAAGGGTGAGAAAAGGTCGTGGAGAACGGGAGGCTGAGAGGGGCACGGCACAAAGGAGTGGGGAGTAAGGCTCCTTGCCATTCACCGGGAGCAGGGACTGTGGGGACCCTGCCAGCCGGCCAGGGACCCTGGCCTTCCAGGACCCAGGACCCAGCCCAATCCCCGCCCTGCAGACACTTACGGATCCTGGTGGGACGGAGGGCTGGGCTCCCTCGAGGCCCGAGGAACGACAACCAGGAGAAGCTCCGACTGACTCTGGGTGGCTGGTGAGGCTGGGGCCGGGGGAGAGGGCAGTCCACTGGGCCCCCTCCCCCGCCGCCGGCGGTGGCCCCCAACTAATCCAAAACGGTGTCTCCCCAGCAGCAGGGAGGAAGGACAGGTGGGAAAGCAAAGGGCGGGCCAGGAGGGGAGGAAGGGGAAAGGAGAAAATGGAGGAGTGAAGGGGAGAGAGGAGAGGGGGAAGGAGCAAACGGAGGGGAAGGAGGGAGGAAAGGAGGAGAGGAAGGTGAAAACGGAAGGGAGGGGGGCACAGGCAAAGCCGGGGGAGGGGGAAGCCGGCCCGGGAAAGGGCCCCCGCCCCCTCCCCTAGCCGGGCCGGCCTGGGGGGGGCACAGGGGGTGAGGACTGGATGGAGAAAAGAAAGCCGGCCATCGGGAGAAGTGGGGGAGGGGAGGGCCTGCTGGGGGGGAGGGGGCCGCCCCCTTCCCCCCCTCCCCCCAGAGCCTTGGCCCTGCCCTGGATGAGGCTAGGGCCTGGACTCCTCAAGCCCTCGATCCCCACGGGAAAAGCATGCTTGGGGGCCAGGAGAAGCCCGGCAGCAGCGAAGGGGCTGGCTGGGGAGGACAGGGTAACTGGCAACCCTGGAGAGACCAAGAAGAGGGGCAGAGGAGGTGGAGAGATGAGGTGGGAGGGGAGGATGGCGAGAAGCAGGTGGAACAGGAAGGCGGAGGAGGGTGGGGTGTCCTGGGGGCGGCCCGCTCTCGCTGGGAGGGCCTGGCCGCGTACTCTGGTCCCCTGTGAGCAGCAGCCGCTGGCGGCTCCGTGCCCCCCCCCCCCCGCCCGAGCCGGGCCTGTCTCCCTGCTGCCGGCCGCTACTACCGCCGCCGCCACCGCTCCTTCTCCCCTCCTAGGCCGCCGCCTGCCCGCCTGCCCGCCTGCCCGCCTGCCGCCCGCCCGCGCTGGGTCCTGGAGCGCGGGGGGGGGGGGGGGGGGAGTGGTGATGGTGGTGGTGGTGGAGGGGAGAGATGGATGGAGGGAGGGAGGCAGGGAGGGGGACGGGCAGGAGGAAGGGAGAGAGGAAGACAGGGAGCAAGGAGGGAGGGGAGCAGGGGAGGGGGAGATCGTATTGGTCCGGGGCTGGGGGGGGGGGCTGCGAGGAGAATGCTGATGAGAAGAGCGAGCTGCATTGGATGAAGGGCCCACCCCCCGGGGCCACCCCCTCCAACCACACCATGCCACCGCCCTGCCCAGGCAACCCTGGGTACTGGAGCCCATGGAGATGAGAGGCATTGGTGGGGAGGACTGAGGGACAGGCCTAGAGGTGGGGAGAGAGTACTACAGACATGGAGAAAAAAAAAATGCAGAGGAACAGAAAGACAGCCATCAAGACCCCACAAACTCCACGAGGCGAGGCCGGGCGTAGAAAAGCAAGCCACCCGAGGACAAGAGAACAGAGGGACACCACAGAGGTGTCTGAAGGTGGGGAGAGGCCAGAGGCAGCCGCGCGCACACACACACACACACACACACACACACACACACACACACACACAAGTCTTCTCAAGATAGGGAGCCATACACAGAAGGGGCAACCGGGAAGCATACACTGGGCCCGCAGAGCAAGGTGAGGTCACCCAATCCTACAGCCCCGTGGGCACAGGGGACCCACAGTTCATAGACACAAGAGGTCCACTGAGGCACACGTTGCATAGCGTGGGGAGATGGTGGAACTGGAAAAAGGCTAAGATGTTGGGGACCCGTGGAGGTCCTTGTGGTCTTGTCACCTGAGCAGTGAGGCAGAGGGAAGGGGATGACAAAATGGCAGGAAACTAGAGGGCAGAACTAGAGCTGAGAGAAGCCCTCTCTCTCTCTCTCTCTCTCTCTCTCTCTCTCTCTCTCTCTCTCTCTCTCTCTCTCTCTCAGGGAATACTTCTGACTCTGTGGGAGCCAGGAAGGGCAGTGGGGGGATGGAACAGAGAATCAGCATAGATCTTCAAGTGGGGGTGGGTGGTGCTCGGCTGAGTGTGGGGGGGAGGTGAAATTTGGGGGGAAGGAACATGACAGTTGGTGCTGAAGGCTGAGCCCGTGACTCACCACCACCCCCATGCTCGTGATGGGGAGGAGACACTGACACTCTTCACGTGCAGCCCCCGGCACATGTGACCACATGCCTCGCACACACAGTTGGCACGTGGCAGCCCCAGACTATACCAGGTCTGGCAAGGTAAGCTCTTGACTTTGTGGGACATGCCCGACGACGAACATGTGACCCATGCATCTGACCCGAAAGGAGCCCCCCTCCCCAATTTTGCATATGCCTCTTACTAGAATTAACATCTACAGTCTCCTTTGCAGCCACACTCTAGCCAAGTACTGCAGGTCTGTCTCTCTAGGGCTATCTGACAGGACCCCAGCTTCTTTTGTAGGGAAAGGACCTAGCCAGTAAGTTGGGATGCCCAAGCAGGTTTACAGAAAGGAGATTGAAAACCTAAAGAGGAATCTGAAGAGGAAAAAGGAGGCCTCAGCAGGATCAAAACACTACCCAAGAGGCTGGTTTGCACTCTGGTGCCTACATATGTGACTTCACCCCAAGGCAAACCCAGAGTCTGAGCAGCTAGGCCCTAACTTTAGAGCTCACTACTCCCCACCAACTGCTTTATTCCCTTTAATTTCTTGTTTTAAAAATCTGCCACTTTCAAGCCGGGCAGTGGTGGCGCACGCCTTTAATCCCAGCATTCCAGAGGCAGAGGCAGGCGGATCGCTGTGAGTTCAAGGCCAGCCTGGTCTACAAAGTGAGTCCAGGACAGCCAAGGCTACACAGAGAAACCCTGTCTTGAAAAAAAAAAAAAATTTTAATTTTAAAAACTGTGCAGCTATGCTGTCTCCCCTCCTCCTCCCCCCCCTTACCCCCCATCCTTTGTGTTGCTCCTCTTGAAGCCAACCCTTCACTCTATGACCACAAACAGCCCACCCACCAGGAAATCGAGTAGACCTGGGGAATCAGATGTCTGGGGTGGAATGCTGGCTTTCTTCTCTCCCTGGGGGAATCTAGACACATGACTTGTCTGGGCCTGTTTCTTAGCACCTCATGGCAACTGTTTTTCTCTAAGAGGGTTGACAGAATTAAATAACACATGGAAAGCACTGGGCAGAACTCCTAGTGTCACAAAAGACACTCAGACCTGTCAGCAACCACTAGGCACCTTGAGATACTAAAAAATGTAAAATAATAAAAGCAATTCCTCCAGCCAGGCATAGTGGCACGTGCCTTTAATCCCAGCAGACAGAAGCAGGTGGATCTCCAGGCCGGCCTGGACTGCCTAGAGTTCCAGGGCAGACAGGGTTACAGAGAGACCCGGTCTCAAAAAAAATAATTTCTCATTAGTGGTGTTTACTTAAGAGTCTCGCAACCCTGGGACAAAGACTACCATCCCTTTTCAGAGATAAGGAAACTGAGACATGTTGGAGTTGTTTTGCCCAAAGTCACAGCTAGGAAGTGCCAGGGCCAGGATTCAGGCCAAGCTAGTTTAAACACCTGGGCCTGCTGCTAGGGAGTCTAGAGAGAATTTAGGGACATCCTGTCAGACACCAATAGGAGGGCACACAAAAGGTGGCCCAGAGACTCAGACCTGCTTCTGGTTCAGTGGCCTAGTAGTTTTTCCTTTTTGGCATCAGATGAGGAAATAACACAACCCTGAGACTCCTCTGATATGAGAGACAGTGTTTGACCCAATGCACCTCTGATAGCTCCCCTGACGTTATCTTGGCTTTAAGGAGCTTCCAGAAAACTTTGGTGTACTTGTGCAGAGTCCAAATATAGATATTGGACATCTTCAGGCCCTCTCCACCATGTTTTATTATATTTAGGGGTGTGTGTGCACATGATATGTGAATATGTCAGAGGACAATTTTTTTTTTTTTGCTTTTCAAGACAAGGTTTCTCTGTGTCACTTTAGCTGCTCTGGACTCCTTTTGTAGATCAGGCTGGCCTCGAACTCGCAGAGATTCACCTGTCTCTGCCTCCCAAGTGCTGGGATTCAAGGTGTGTTCTCAGCAGGGCGGTGGTGGTGCATGCCTTTATTCTGAGCACTTGGGCAGCAGAGGCAGGCAGATCTCTGAGTCGGAGGCCAGCCTGGTCTACAGAATGATCTCCAGGACAGCCAGGGATACACAGAGAAACCCTGTCTCAAAACACAAAACAAAACAAAACAAAAAAGGGTCAATTTTCTCCATCTTGTGGACCCCAGGACCAGACTTAGCAAATGCTTTTACCAATTGAACCATCTCACTGGCTTTACTTTTGTGGGAAAAAAACAAGCACACACACAAAAAATCTCATATCCACTTTACTTTGTTTTTTGAAGATGGGGTCTCTTATCTGTAGACCAGACTGGCCTTTTCACTCTGGGAGATGCCAGCTTCCACTTTATTTCTGAGGCAGGGTCTCTCACTGATGAATCTGGAGCTCATCAGTTTGGCTAGGCTGACTGGCCAGCAAGCTCTAGGGATCTATGGGTATCCACTTCCTACAACACAAGCACTGTGGGCCTCTTCAACATGTGTGCTGAGGATCCGAACTCAGGTCCTCTTGGTTTGCAGAGTCCAAGCCCCTCTGAAAACATGTCTAAAAGTGCTAGAACTACCTGCTCCCAAATAAAAAACCAGCTGTCCTGGACTCACTTTGTAGACCAGGCTGGCCTCGAACTCACAGAGATCCGCCTGCCTCTGCCTCCCCGAGTGCTGAGTCAAAACTCAGAATAAGGCTTAGCAGGCGGCTTCTCGTGCTTAACCGTTTCACTGGCTCTCCATGTTATTTTATTTTTTTGTTTGTTTTTCGAAATCGGGGTCTCTTCATAGGCAACACTGGCTGGCCTGCAACGCCATGCCTTCCCCCTGCCTAGGGAGCCTGAACTGCTGGTGCGTGCCTTTAACAGAGGCAGAGTCAGGAGGGATCTCTGTGAGGCCAGCCTGGTCACATCGGGAGACTTGGTCGCAATCTGAATCGATCCACTATCTTCTTTTTTTGTTCTTTGAGACAGGGCTTCTCTGCGTAGCCTTGGATGTCCTAGACTCACTTTGTAGACCAGGCTGGCCTCGAACTCACAGAGATCCGCCTGCCTCTGCCTCCGGAGCGCTGGGAATAAAGGCGTGCGCCACCACTGCCGGGCTCGATCCACTATCTTCTTCTGGAACTCCCACGCCCTACTCTCAGCTTCTTCCAAAGGAACTTACAGAGCTTTTCCTTTTTCTCCCATTTCCCACTTCCTGTTACGTACTTCAGGTTTTCCTCTTCCTCTAGACTCCCTCTCCTAACGTTTCGTTTCCATCCCTCCCTTCCTCGTCTAACTCGTTTTTTCCCTTTTCCACCCCCACCCCTTAATAAAAAATTAAAGTCTTTTAGCCTCGGTTCCCCCCCCCCCCCGCGCGCCCTTTCACTCGGTGTCACTGCCGCTGCTTGGTCCCCTGTCCCGTTCACGCCGAGTGGTCTTCCATTTTCTACCACTGGCCCTGGGGGCAGGAGGGGGCCCTCGGGCTGCAATTCGCCGGCCTTGAGAGGATCGCAGGGGCTCCACTACCCGACACGCTGCCCAAACCCCTGCTCCGACGCTTGCCCGGCGCCCCCCAAGATGGCGCCTGCAGCTTCGCCCCGCCCCCCGACGTCATCGCGCCGCTCTCCGCTGAGCGCTGCCCTTTGGAGCCATCAAAGGCGGAGTCCATGAGGAGGCTCCTCCGGGGAGGCTTAACGGGGCGGCCAGTGAGGGAATGCTGCTAAAGGATTGGTTGGGCGCTGCGTAGTCCCGCCCCTGCGCGCTATTGGCCGAGGGCCCAGGAGCTTGGGCACCGATTGGTCTAACGGCACGGCCGGACGGCCGGTGATTGGGCGCGTGGCGCAGCCTGCGCGGCGGCCCGTGGCGGAAGGTGGGAGGGGCGTTGTCGAGAGCGGCCGCGGAGGAGAGCGAGGGTGCGGAGCAGGCGAGACGACGGGCGCTAGAGAGGACGCGGAGCTAGAGCGGCGGTGCAGAGGGACCTGCAACCCGGGGCCGGCGAGACCGCCGAGGCGGGTGAGTTCCCCCGGCGGGAGCGTGGAGGTCCGGCCCCACCCCGCGGCTTGCTCGCGTCATTCGGCCTGCCTGCACGCTGAAGGCCTGAAGGATCGCCCCCCCCCCCCCCGGTGCGGAGGGCGGAGCGGCCGTTGGCCGCTGGGCGCGCGGGACGGGCGGGGGCCGCGCCGGGGTGGCGGGTGGAGTTGTGTGCGGGGCTGAGTGAGGAGGGGCAGGGCTTGCGGGCAGGGGGCCGACCTTGGCGGGAAGGGGCGGTCTCAGGGTTGCCTCGGCGGACGGGCTCTCCGGTTGCATGGGGTAGCGGGGCCAGGGGTGGGTGCGCTGGGATGAGTCCGGGATCGAAAGGAGACGGTTAGAGGACTCTTGGGGTGCCGGGCTGGGGAGGTAGCCCGAGAAGGGAGGTAATTAATGCAGGGAGGAAAATCGATTTCTGCCTTGGAAAGAACTGAGGCAGAGGAGGGGTTTGAGGTATCCAGCTAAGGGAGGGATCCAGGTGTGGAAAACGGGGTTATATTGATCGTGGAAGGTCGATAAACCCGTGGAAGTGGGGGGGGGGTGAATACCCTGGAAAAGTGTTGACAGCGGTCTTTATGGTCTCATGGGTATTCACAGGTTGAGCTGGAGGGGAGGGATTGTTTTAGGTACAGGTAAGTAGGCCAAAGTGACTATTTGCCGGTCCTGGGTGTAGTTGGGGGAGAGAAAGAGATAGGAATTTGGCGGGTGAGAATGAGATGTATCACTTTGGGGGGGGGTGTCTGGGTAGTCCCATAGTTGTATGCAGGTGAAAAGGGCTAAGTATGAAGAAGAGAGCCTCTTTTTTGTATAATGATGGGGTTGAAGGGGACAGGGGAAAGGGTTAGGTTGGATAGCCCTGAACAAGATGACTCGTGTGTGTGTGTGTGTGTGTGTGTGTGTTTTCTTGCAAGAAGGAGAAATTCAATTCTTATAAAATGGGGGTCTGAAAGTTCCTGGAGTGAGTTAGGGTGGATCTGGGTCTTTTCTCAAAGGGAGGGGACCCCAAGGATTTAGCTTGATCCTCTGAAGTGTGCTTCTGGGATGGGTTAAGTAATTTGGGCCTGGACCTTTATCCAGAAAAGGGTGGTATTGGTTGGGGCGGGGGGGTTGGCACATAGGCACCCCCAGGTGAGTTACAGTGGCCTTAAGAAAGGAGTGATGTCACTGAAAAGGGGATCTGGGCACACTTGGGGGGCTTGGCAGGGTATGCTTGGTCTTGATGGGGCATCTGAGGGGTGAGAATAGTCTAGGGTAAAGGATTGGGCTTTTTGTGGAGATGTGCCTTCTAGGTAAAGGTTGATGACGTGGGCGCCGCCCCAGCCCCTCCCCCTCCTCCACACACCCCCCATCCACACACACACACCCCACTGGACCCTTTTCTTTTTCTCACAAACAAGGTTTCTTTGTATCACTGGCCTGTCCTGGAACTTGCACTGTAGACCAGGCTGGTCTGGAACTTACAAGAGACCCTTCTGCCTCTGCCTCTGGAATGCTGGAACCAAAAGCATGCGCCACCACGCCCTGCTGAGAAAGGTCTTGATGTGCTTAGTTTGAACCAGTTTTAAGAGTCTTGAGTTTCAGAAAGTAGGTATGGAGATAGGGTGGGCCAGTGAGAGGAAATTTGGAGGTTGGGTAACTGAGTGTGAGGAATCTGGTGGACATTGGTGGTAGGCAGAGGAGGCCTCAGACCACAATGCCTAAAACTAGAGTGCCGAGCATTGGCCTGTGCACCGGTTTGTGTGGTCCGAGTGTGAAAAAGGAGTTTGTGGGCCTGAGAGGAAGCAGACACTACAGAGAAGTGCAGCTGGGAGAAGCAGGCCGCGAGAGGAAGGGCTCTGTGGGGAGCTTGGCAGAGGGATCCTGCCCTGAGGGGCACGTGTTCCTGTTTGATGGATAGGGCCTTGAGAACCCGTTTTTGAGGTGTGGGAAATGAGAGGGTTGGAAAGGTCACAGGATCTGGTGGGTGGAGTTCAGTGCTGGTTAAGACAGAAGCCTTGGGGTAGAATCCCTGGAAGAGACCATTGGAGAGATTTGTGTTGCCTCTTCCTGTGGTCAGGGAAGGAAGGTTATTAGGGAGGGAAAATGTAGTCAAGAAGTTGGGGCCGGGTGTGGTGGCGCACGCCTTTAATCACAGCACCTGGGAGGCAGAGGCAGGCGGATCGTGGTGAGTTCAAGGCTAACCTGGTCTACGAGGTGAGCCCAGGATAGCCGTGGCTACACAGAGAAACCTTGTCTCGAAAAACCAAAAAAACAAGTTGGAGCAGGAAATGTGTCTGAGGTAACACAGGGAAAGAGCTGCCCTGGAGGATTGATGTGTCCCCGCCCTCCTTTCTCTCAGCCCAGGGCCTGGCTGCTGCCATGACTGAGGAGAGTGAAGAGACAGTCCTGTATATTGAGCACCGCTATGTCTGCTCCGAGTGCAACCAGCTCTATGGATCCTTGGAGGAAGTGCTGGTGCACCAGAACTCCCACGTGCCCCAGCAGCACTTTGAGCTGGTGGGCGTGGCTGACCCTGGAGTCACAGTGGCGGCAGAGGCCGCTTCAGGCACAGGCCTGTATCAGACCCTCATACAGGAGAGCCAGTACCAGTGTCTTGAGTGTGGGCAGCTGCTCCTGTCACCCAGCCAGCTCCTGGAGCACCAGGAGCTACACCTGAAGATGATAGCACCCCAGGAGGCAGTGCCAGCCGAGCCCCCACCCAAGGTGCCCCCGTTGAGCTCCAGCACCATCCACTATGAGTGTGTGGACTGTAAAGCTCTGTTTGCCAGCCAAGAAGTATGGCTGAACCATCGGCAGATGCATCTCCGGGCCGCACCCAGCAAAGCACCTGCCCCGGTTGTCCTGGGCGCCCCGGTTGTCTTAGGTGCCCCCGTGGGCCAGGCCCGAGTGGCTGTGGAACACTCCTACCGGAAAGCAGAAGAGGGTGGGGAAGGAGCGGCCGTCCCATCCACGGCTGCCGCCGCTGAGGTGATAACGGAAGTGGAGCTGCTCCTGTACAAGTGCTCCGAGTGCTCCCAGCTCTTCCAGGTGCCGGCCGACTTCCTGGAGCACCAGGCCACCCACCTTCCTGCTGCGGCCCCAGAGGCTGAGGAGCCTGTCAGAAAACAGGAAACCGTGGACCCCTCGCCCATTGAGGCAGCTGCATCTCAGCCTGACCCTCTGCCAGCCTCTGACCACAGTTACGAGCTACGCAATGGGGAGGCCATCGGGCGGGACCGCCGGGGCCGGAAGCCCCGGAGGAGCAACAGTGGGGAGTCAGGTGCTGCAGCCACCCAGGAACTGTTCTGCTCAGCCTGCGACCAGCTCTTTCTTTCACCCCACCAGCTGCAGCAGCACCTTCGGAGTCACCGGGAGGGTGTTTTTAAGTGTCCCCTGTGCAGTCGTGTCTTCCCCAGCCCTTCCAGTCTGGACCAGCACCTCGGTGACCACAGCAGCGAATCTCATTTCCTCTGTGTAGACTGTGGCCTGGCCTTCAGCACAGAAGCTCTCCTCCTGGCCCACCGGCGAGCCCACACCCCAAATCCTCTACACTCATGTCCCTGTGGGAAGACCTTTGTCAACCTCACCAAGTTCCTGTATCACCGGCGAACCCATGGGGCTGGAGGTGTCCCTTTGCCCACAACACCAGTTCCACCAGAAGAGCCTGCTATTAGCTTTCCTGAGCCAGCCCCTGCAGAGACCGGAGCGCCAGAGGCCTCTGAGCTCCCCGTGTCTGAGGAGAATGCAGTAGAGCCCGCAGCTCCGGGCACTTACCGCTGCCTCCTGTGTAGCCGTGAGTTTGGCAAGGCATTGCAGCTGACCCGGCACCAGCGTTTTGTGCACCGGCTGGAGAGGCGCCATAAATGCAGCATTTGTGGCAAAATGTTCAAGAAGAAGTCTCACGTGCGGAACCACCTGCGCACACACACCGGAGAACGGCCCTTCTCGTGCCCTGACTGCTCGAAGCCTTTCAACTCTCCTGCCAACCTGGCCCGCCACCGGCTGACACACACAGGGGAAAGGCCCTACCGCTGTGGGGACTGTGGTAAGGCTTTCACTCAGAGCTCCACCCTGAGGCAGCATCGCCTGGTGCACGCCCAGCACTTCCCCTACCGCTGCCAGGAGTGCGGAGTGCGATTTCACCGCCCTTACCGCCTGCTCATGCACCGCTACCACCACACCGGCGAGTACCCCTACAAGTGTCGCGAGTGCCCTCGCTCCTTCCTGCTGCGCCGGCTGCTAGAGGTGCACCAGCTTGTGGTCCATGCTGGGCGCCAGCCCCACCACTGCCCAGCCTGCGGGGCTGCCTTCCCTTCCTCCCTGCGGCTTTACGAGCATCGCTGTGCAGCTGCTGCTGCCCAGGCCCCACGGCGCTTCGAGTGTGGCACCTGTGGCAAGAAAGTGGGCTCTGCCGCGCGCCTGCAGGCACATGAAGCTGCCCATGCCGCTGCGGGTCCCGGAGAGGTCTTGGCTAAGGAGCCCCCGACTCCCAGGGCCTCGAGGGCCACTCGCACACCAGTCAGTCCCTCACCAGCAGCCATTGGTGCTGCAGCCTCTGCTGCCCCGGCAGCCCCTGCCCAGCGGCGGGGCCTGGAATGCAGTGAGTGCAAGAAGCTGTTCAGCACAGAGACATCACTGCAGGTGCACCGACGGATCCACACAGGTGAGCGGCCATACCCATGTCCAGACTGCGGCAAGGCCTTCCGCCAGAGTACCCATCTGAAAGACCACCGGCGCTTGCACACAGGCGAGCGGCCCTTCGCCTGCGAGGTGTGCGGCAAGGCCTTCGCCATCTCCATGCGCCTGGCAGAACATCGCCGCATCCACACGGGCGAACGGCCCTACTCCTGCCCCGACTGTGGCAAGAGCTACCGCTCCTTCTCCAACCTCTGGAAGCACCGCAAGACTCACCAGCAGCAGCATCAGGCCGCGGTCCGGCAGCAGCTGGCAGAGGCGGAGGCCGCCGTGGGCCTGGCTGTGATGGAAACCGCGGTGGAGGCTCTGCCCCTTGTAGAGGCCATCGAGATCTACACTCTAGCTGAGGCGGAGGCGGTCCAGATCAGTGGCTGATGCTGAAGGCCCTCCAGCGCCCCTAAAACCTGTGTATATATTGTACCCTCTCTCCTCTCTCCCACCATGTAAGTTCTGTAACTAAGTTGATTCTCTTTTCTGAGGGGCTTGCTCTGGGGTCCTTGATAAGGAAGGACCCGTCCCCCTCTCCCCACCTTCACCTCTTTGGTGGTCTCCAGATGAAGCAGTCAATAAAGACTGAGTTTGGACATATATGTGCTGTGTCAGGCCCTGCAAATATAGGGGTTCTGGGGATCATGAGGCCAGGCCTTAGAGCTAACTTCTCCTGGCTGCATTCCTAGCACCCCAGAAAGAACCTGGCAGGGGGTGCAGTGCAGTTTGTTGGATTGAAGAGAAGGCAGCCTGCGTCTGGGGTGTGCGTCTTTGAAACCAACCTCTTGTGTTAGGTGAAGGCAGCATGTCGTGCCACTAGAGGTCCACCGTCTGAGGAGAACCCTGCTGCAGTTCGTTTAGGCGGGAACCCAAACACTGAGAGGAATGTTGGTGCGCATCTCAGCCTGGTTGGGTAACCTCCTACAAAGCTGTCTGGATTTCTCAAACTAGATCCCTGAGGGCAGGCAGACTTGGTTGAGGTGTGAGGGGGAACAGTGGTTGAGGGAAGTTCCTGGGGCTCTACCCAGAAGCTGAGGAGTTGGAAGTCCTGAATATTGAGGGCTAGGGTAGGAGTGCCCGCCACCCACCCTATGCTATGCCTCAGCCAATAGGAAGGAGGTAATGGAAAGGCTGGTCAGCGCTAGGTTGTCTAGGATAGCCTGGTACCTCCCCACACACACACCCCGAGAACTGCAGATTGACTTGCACCTTCCACATGGCTGGGCAAGGTCACTATCCCCATCTCTCTGTATCTTGAGGTCAAGTTTGTTGACTGCCCAGACCTTGGGCCCACGCTGCCTCCTAGACAGGCTTTGATCTCGGCGACCCCCCTGCTTCCGCCTCTGTAGCTAGGGTGACAGGCCCCTGCCCTAGGGTTATGTTGCACAACCTTCACACTTAACCCTGCAGAGAGCATGTTTTACAGAGGCCGCCTCTGGGGTGACTTGGTGACAGGCAGTCAGTCCAGCCCACGGTAAGCCTGAGTTGAAGTCTGGTTTGGTTGAAGCATTACCTAACCTGTGTGCTGCCCTTTCCTTGGCCTTTCCCAGCAGGAAAGTGAAAGTGGCCTGACGATGAGTGTGCTTACCTTGCCTCTGAACCCCTTCTGCTCCAGAATTATTCCAGTTGTTGCTATTGGAAAGGAGGACACTGCTTTAGAGATAAAAGGAAGTCTGGGGCAGGGGAGACCTCAGACTTGCTTATCTGTTGCTCAGGTGAGAAGAGATGAGGCAACATAGGCCCAGCCAAGCCTCCTGCTATCTATAGTCTGTCTGTCTGTCTCCTTAATTTTCAAAATGGAGACACCTGTTACAACCTGGCAAGTGAGTCCTGCAGGTAAAAAGCCCTTGCCACACAAAACATGACTTTCCTTTGCTTCCTGAGAGCTCATGGTGGCACCAACTCCCAGAGGTTGTCCTTTGATCTCCACCCGTGCACCATGCATCGTGGCCTGCATGTGCCTGCAGTCACAGAATAGCAAACGTTAAAGGAAAAGGGCCGACTGTCCCTAACAGCTCCTTGAGAAGGAAGGAGTCTCACACGCAGCTGCTTTCCCACTAGGGTTTTTCTCAGTCACGGGCACCATCTTGAGTACCCACCTGCCCTGCAGGAAAGACCTCTAAGCAACAAACCAAAGGGCCAGGTCCTACTCCCTAGGGACAAAGGACACTCACCAACCAGCCTGCCCTGTGGGAGATCGGGACTACTGTACAGCCCATCTCAAGTAAGTGGTTAGGACAGTAGGATCCTTTATCCTTGCAAAACCAGGTGACAGGCAACTGGAACACGAGGGACAGGAATGGAGGGAAAACAGGATGCTGGCTAGCCACACTGTCATGGTGTTTTCAGCAGAGATTAACCCTTGACAGTAGAATGACCATCCTTCATTGTGAGCCTTAAAAACAAAAAAGCCTGGTGGTGATGGTGCACACCTTTAGTCCCCAGCACTCAGGAGGCAGAGGCAGAGGCAGGGGCAGGTGGATCTCTGAGTTCAAGGCTAATCTAGTCTACAGAGTTCCAGGCCAGCCAGGGCTACACAGAGAAACTACCTGGAAAATAAAAAAGCCAAGAAGACCTGACTCGCAAGTGTTCCAGAGGAGCCATGTTGGGTGGCTCTCAACTGCCTCTAAGTCCAGCTCCAAGAGGTCACATGCCCTCTTGGTGCATCCTGGCACTCTCACACATAGGGCACACACCAATACATATGAACACCTAAAAAGACCAAGTTGTCCAGCCAGGAGATGCATCACTGGCTATGACTCTGCTGAAACTGCAGGTGGCCTCTGAGCCATGGTCCTAAAGAAAGGTAACACCTCTAGTTCCCAGGCTCAGTGGCTGTTAGGTACTCCTTAAAACAAGCACTCAGCCAGCACATCCAAGGTGAAACCCAGGGTCCCGCATTGGGCAAGCGGCTACCAAAAATGATCTCGGGGGACCCTTTGGAGAAAGGCTTGCCTTACCTAATACTTTCCCTTTGTGAGAAAGGATTGCTTTGTGTGTGTGTGTGTGTGTGTGTGTGTGTGTGTGTGTGTGTGTGTGTGTGTGTGTGTGTGTGTGTTGGGGGTGGGGGTCAGCCAGCCTTAGGAATTGCCAGCCTGTACTACCACAGCCAGCTGTATTGCCTCCTTTATTTAAGAGTTGCAGAGACTGGTGGGTGGGTGGGGGAGCACTGGAGAGGTGGCTCAGCTGTTAAGAGCACTGTCTGCTGTTCCAGAGGTCCTGAGTTCAATTCCCAGCAACCACATGGTGTCTCTAATCCCCTCTTCTGGCATGCAGGTATACATGTAGATAGAGCATTCATATACATAAATATTTTTTTTAAAAAAAAGTTGCAGAAACAAACTAAACAGAGGAACAAATGGAGTGCTGCCCCACTAGTGGCTTACAACACTTGACCAGAGAAGCCAACCTGGCAGACCTGTACAGGTAGGTGGTGGTTGATAGAGGCTTCAAGACTACAGCGCTCCCAAACGTGTGTGTTGCAGGACCATCGGTGGTTCTTATTGCGGCCCCTTGAAGGCTGATGATCTTCCCCAACCATCACTGACTTTTTATTTAAAAAAAAAAAAAAAAAAAATTTTTTTAAGGGAGAAAAAGGAGGCTGGGCATGGTGGTGCATGACTTTGAACCCGCCACTCAGGAAGCAGAATTCAGATCTCTGAATTTGAGGCCAACCTGGTCTACAAAGCAAGCCCAGGATAGTCAAGGCCACACAGAGAAACAACATATTGAAAAGCTGGAAAAAAAAAAAAAAAAAAAGCAGAGGCAGGTGGATCGCGGTGAGTTCAAGGCCACAAAGCTAGTCCAGGACAGCCAGGGCTACTCAGAAACCCTGTCTCGAACAACTGAAAAGAAAAAAAAAAAAAAAAAAGTGAAAAAAGAAAGAAAAAATAATAGTGGTTCTGGTTATGAAACACAGGGGTCCTTGCACTTACCTGCACAAATGCTCTCCCAACGAACTCATCCACAGCCTACTTTCATCTGCCTAAACCATGCAGTCTAACACTTTTTCACAGCGTTCTCAAGGCCACCTCCCACTCATTTCTCCAATCCTCAGCCTCTCCTATTGGTTTGCCCAGATGCCAGCACCTGTGTGCTGGACAGGTCACAGTAAGCACAAAGGAGGCCTAGAGGCTCACTGTGGGCGCAGAAGGCATTAGGGCCGCTTCTGTTCTCAGTGGTGACATCTGAGAGTCTCCCTGGCCCTGACCTGTGAAGTCAGTTGCTCCTGCAGAGGGCTTTTTCAAGATGGCAGGATCAATTAGGTTTCAAAGTCAAGTGAGTATGAGTGAGTGTATGTGAGAGTGTGTTTGAGTGCATGTCTGTGTGCTGGGGGTGGGTGTTGGAAACTGAATCCCATGGCCTCGTACGTGCACTAGTAACTTACCACTGAACCATACCCTCTGCCCCCTCCCCCCATTGAGCCAAGTCTTACTATGTAGCCAAGATTGCTTCAAACTCAATCCTCCAGCCTCATATACTCTTTAAAAACAAAAACAAAAAAACCCAGCATTTCCCTGTGTAGCCTTGGCTAATCTTGAACTTGCTCTGTAGACCAGGCTGGCCTCAGCTCACAGAGATCTACCTGTCTTTGAGGCATAGGAGCAGAAGTGTGTGTCCCAGTACTGGTTTGGATTTATCAACTCCCTTCCCCCCCCACCCCACCCCCCACCCCGTTTTATTCTCATGTGTGTTTTATTGCACACGTTTTATTGCATGTGCAAGCTTACGGGACAACCTCACCCTGGACTTCACCAGTCAGCTATACTGGCTTGCCATCCCACCCCCCCCCAGGGATCCACCTCTCCCCCCCCCCCCCATCCCCCTCAGCACTAGGATTCTAGGAGGCCAGGCGTCTCTACATGCCTTCTGGGGCTCTTAACTCCTGACCTTGCACTTTAAAGCACAGACAAGCACTTAGGCCTGGTCTCACTGTATCCCTGGCTTCTCTGGACCTCTAGGTAGGAGAGGCTGGCTTCAAACTCAAGAGATCTGCCAGCTTCTTCCTTCTGTGTGCGGAGATTATAGGTGACCATCAGCTGGGCATGGTGGCGTGTGCTTTAATCCCAGCACTCGGGAGGCAGAGGCAGGCAGATTGCTGTGAGTTCGAGGCCAGCCTGGTCTATAAACGGAGTCCAGGACAGCCAAGGCTACACAGAGAAACCCTGACTTGAAAAACAAACACACATATTTCGGACCTAACCTGTGTGTGTGTGTGTGTGTGTGTGTGTGTGTGTGTAGGGAGGGAGGATGTTTTCTTGTTTGTTTTGAGACATTCCTAAAGCTAGGTTGGCCTTTGATCTTGTAGCTCAAAGGAGCCTGCTACTCAAGGCAGTCAGTCCTCTTTCAAATCCTGGAGTTACAGGGCCGGTCCAGTGCTCCCGAGGCAGTATTTGAACAGAGCAGTCTCCCCCTCCACACACCCTGATCTTAACTTCTCCAGACACAGGAGGCCAAGGGACACCAGACATCATTTCTCTCTGTACAGTTTTTAACTTTTTATTTTTTTGATGGTGGTTGTTAAGATGAATGACACAAGTTACAAAAACGGGGGCCTTAAAAGAAGCACATTGTACAATGAACAAGCAGATTGAAGTTAAAAACACGGAAACACTAACCCGCTACCACAAGAAGAGAGACAGGGGAGGGGGAGGGAGGGGGAGGGAGGGGAGGGGAGGGGCTGCCAACACAGGGGGCAGATAACCAAAAGAGAAGCTACCTTAATGGGCCTGGAGGAAAGGCAGGTCACTCCAGGGCCCACTCCCCTGGCCCACTACTTACCAAGGCTTTCCACTCCTGCCCCCTCCACCCGGGGACATTCAAGTGAGTAGTAGGTGAGGGGCAGCCACACACCAAAAGCGTGGAGCCAGTCAGGTCTGTACAAGGTTAAGTGGTCACACTGCCCTAGTGCCTTGGCATCGGGAGGTGATGGTGGTGGCAGTGGGCTGCTACCAGGAGCCAGAGGAACTGATCCAAAAAAGACCAGAACCCCCAAAGATGTCTGCCCTCCCCCTCCCGGCCCTGCTGTGATCCAAAGGCCCTCCTCCGTTTAGGAGAAGCCACTGTCACCCTGCAATCACATAAATAAATAAATATTGAGCCCCTGGGCTTGGAGGACAGGTTGGGAGAAGGACAGCAGGGTTAGAGGAAGGGGGGGGGGGTAGGTGGCATGGGAAGGGAGGAGGGGTCACAGACAAAGTAAGTAGTTGTCTCCGTACCAGCAACACTTCTGGATTTTTTTTTCTTTGCTCCTTTTGTTTGTTTAGGAAGGAGCTAACACCAAGGACAAATACTTAAAAATATACATTATTTTTCTTTCTCTTTTTTTTTATTTTTTATTTTTATTTTCCGCCTTTGTCATCATCGTCTTGCTTTGGAGACTGCTGAGGTCAAAGTTTAAACCGCACAAAAGAACTGCGGCTTGAAGGTTTTTTTGTTTTTGTTTTGTTTGGTTTTTTTTTTTTTTTTTTTTCTGTTTTTTTTTTTTTTAATTTTTTATTTTTGTTTTTTAAGTTTTTATTCTAATTTTTTTTTTTCACTTTTTTTTCCCAACGTATAAAAAGGTAGCGGAGTTGTCTGTGGTTTTTTTTTTTTTTTTTTTAATGGTTAAATCTTTGGTTTGTTTCTTTTTTTCTCTTGGAGGCCTTTATCTCTCGCACTTGCCTTTCTTTCCCACTCAGAGACCAGTGGGGGCCCGCGTGTCTCAATCTTGCTCAATCTTGCTCACTCGGCTCTCTCACTCAGTTCTCGCTACCCTGGGTGAGAGGGAGAGACAAGTACCCTGGGAATGGCCTGGGTAAGACAAACTAGTCACGTCAAGAGGTCACAACCCTGACTTGACTACTTCCTGGCTGGATCCCCCCAGGCTGAGGGGGGCCTGAAGACGCCCTTGGTCTTCCAGGAAGATGTGTAAACCCCCTCTCCTGTCTTAGACCCAACTTCTAAAGGAGCTGGGGAATGCTGTACCTCACCCTCCCCTAAACACACATCCAGCCTCTCCCACTTCTAGTCCCTACCCTGGTGCCCCCGCCCCTCCCCCCCAGAAGGGTACAGAGAGGTGGTTTAGTTACTGGCATTTTTAAAAATTTATTTTTGGCACAAAAGACCCACCATTAGGGCAGACCAGTCTCTGTTCCTCCCTTAAGCAAGGGGTCAGGGCTGGGAGAAGGGAAATTCCAAGGTCTGTTCGCACCCTAGCTGTTCTCACCCAGACCCCTGGACCACCACCTGACATCTAAGCTGGTGCAGAGCCTGGCCTGGGGTCTCCCTCCCCAACCCACATAAAGCTCCCTAGCCCTCCAATGCTCTCACTCACACACAGACACACGGACACAGGCTCTGTACAGACCACAAAATAAAAACGATGAGATAGTTTTGTTTCCCGGAGTCGAGACTGGGGTGACTGGAGTGGAGGGGCAGGTGGGGGTGGGAGTCTTCCCCCACCTTTCCTATACCTGGCTCCCCCAGCCCCCAACCCCTTGCCCTGGCTGGCCCCCAGCCAACGATATTTGGTTTTTTTGTTTTTTTTTTTTTTGTTTTTGTTTTTTTAACATTAAAGTTCTATGAGGTATTTGGTGCCTTATCTCGAGTCCTCGGGGAGGAGAGGGGCCCAGGGTGGGGGGGAAACCTGGGGCTCTCCTGCCCCTCCCTCCCACCCTCTCACCCTTTCCCAATATTTGGTTTCACAGCTGTAGTTAAAGCTTGGGATTTGGTTATTTTCCCCCTTCCAGGAATTTTTTTTCCCCTTGTTTTTCATTTCCCAGTGTGGGGGTTGGATGGGGAGGGTCCCCACCACCCCCAGCTGCATGGGGGGGTCCCCTCCACCAATTTCAGGGTTTCTGCCCCATCCCTGTCCCCCATGTTCTCCTCCTCTTCCTCACCCCTCCACCCTGGGGTAGGGACTTGATCAGGAGAAAGCGGGGTGAATCGGGGTGTTGAGTCCTGGATTTTCTTTTTCCTTTTTTTTTTTCTTTTTCTTTTCTTTTTTTTTTTTTTCCTTTGTTTTTTTGTTTTTTTGGCTTTTTTTTGTTTTGTTTTTTTTGGTCTAGAATCATAGTTTCTGTTTGAGTCATCTCCACCGTGCCTTCCTTCCATGCTGCCTGTCTTCTCAGAGGGTTTGTTTTTCTGGTTGCAATTCCTTTCGTTCTACCAAGCTCAGGAGCCCCTGGGCCCCGTCTTCCACCCTTGGATTGGTTGGGTCCAGGCCCTCTCGCTAGCCAGCCGCTTTTCAGGAAATTAAAATGGACAAACTCAGGGGTGTGGGGAGGTGGGGCGTTGGTTCAGCAGAGACTCTTACATTCCAGCGAGGGTGGGTGGACGAGGTGCCCCATTGGTGCTTGGCTGGGAGGGGCAGCCCCTCCACCAGGGCTCAGGCAAGGCACCCAAGGCCCTGTATCATCAGCCTAGAGTCGCCGCTGCCTCCTGTGTAACTAACCTAGGCCAACAGTTTTGGTCCAGGTGAGAGAAGAAGGGACCAGAAGAAAAGAGAACGCTGAGTCCTGGGGGGCTCTGGCTGCCTCTCCTCTGAGTGTCCAGGATGGAAAGGGGGCCCAGGCCCTTGCCCGGCTCTCCCCTTCCTCTGCTCCTGCCCAGCCAGGGGCAGGGGTCACTCGGATTTCAATGGCTCGCGTCCTTCACAGCAACACTTTGGTTTGAGAAGAGATACAGAAAGGAGATCAAGAGATGTGACGCAAGAAGAGGGGGAGAGAGAGATAGACAGAGAGAGAGAACAGAAACAAATCAAAAATCAAAGAGGGAATCAAACCATCCAACAGTTGGTTTTTCCTTCATCCATTCTTTTTTGCTTTCCTTTTCTTTCTTTCTTCTTCTTCTTCTTCTTTTTATCCCCCCCCCCTTTTAAAGCTTTTTCAGTTGATTGGTGGGGAGGGTGCTTGGGGCCCTTCACCCACGTCCCTGACACCCTCTCTCAGTCCCACCCACCCACCCACCCGCTTCCATCCACCCTGGCTGAGGGACAGGCCCTGCCCCAGCCATACACCCCCTCCGGCTTTCCGAAAGACAAAGACGACGTCCATGAGGTATTTATGAGAGAAAGAAGCATCCATCATTCCATCCGCCTTGGCGACCAAAGGCCTGGACCACCCTGCAGGGCTTGGCTCCACCTTGCGGCTCCTGTGTTCTTGAAGAGTCTTCCGTCTTCTTCTTTCCCATCCCATATATATCTATCTATCTATATATATATCTATAAATTCTTTTTTTCTAGTTTTAATTTATTGTTTGGTTTTCTGTTTTTGTTTTTGTTGGGTTTTGTTTGTTCGTTTGTTTGTTTTTGGTTCAAAACTTTGTTGGCCTCCATGATAGAAGGAGGGCAGGGTGGCTCCCAGCAGCGTCTCCTCTTGCCCACTGTTGAGCTATGTCCAGGGCTAGGCAAATACAGGGTCCAGCCAAGACTCACGGAGGTCTCACGGACGGGAGTGGTGGCCACCATAGTGCCCTCTTGCATGGGCAACCACAGGTCATGGCAATGTCACCGCCATGTGGACCCTGATGGAGAGTCCGTCCATCCGGAGGAGCTCACTGGGGTGTGTGCGTGCGTGTGTACACTGGAAGGCAGGGACAGACGGGAGAGGTACCTGCCAGTGCCAGAAGGGGCGGGGGGTGGGCGGAGCGAGGCGAGTTAAATCTTTTTGGTTTCTGGTTAATGTTAGAGAACGTGAAGATCCCACGGATAGGCACTGGAATATGATTTTTTTTTTTTTCAGGGAAACTGACAAGACATGATGGAGAGAAAGACAACTTGGATGCCCTCTCCCTCATCCTCCTTTGCCTGAAACAACCACCTTCCCGTAGACTGGGGAGGAGGCGGACTCCAGAGCACAAAGGGTGACGGGGCTGGGGAGGGCCTTTTCAGAGCTGGAACTTGGCAAAAAAAAAAAAAAAAAAAAAAAAAGGCCTAGCCCACCCTTCAAAGGTAAAGGGGGAAGAACAGGGAACGAAAAAAAAAAAAAAAAAAAAAAGGCCCGTTCCCAGGCCTTCCTCTGAACTCTCCCCAGGCTGGGGGTGGTGAAGGGAGGTTAAAGCGAGGCCCCCTGCCCTGTCAGGGAGAGCTGGGGGGAGGGGGACAGGGGAGAGGGGACACATGGAAGGGATACACATTCTGTTGAGCACAACGCTAAAAATTCTGTACATCCTTTGGATGAAAGCTACTGAATATTTGGTGTAAGGTTGTTCGGGTCCTTTCTCTTTTTACCTTCTAGAAAAGACCATTTGGCAGGTGGCTCTGGGCCCTGGGCCTCCTGCCCCAGGCAATGCCCTGTCTCCATTGGCCCAGAGCTGGGGCTGGGCCAGCAAGCTGGCACATTCTCTGCCCACCCACAGTGGGGTAGGGTTAGGAGTTGGCCCGACAGCCAGGGCTCAGCAGCATGAGGTCCGACCTGCCCGAGGCTGTTCCACTCCTGGCTGAGGGTTCTTATTTGGTGTCATAGCAGTGAGCACTCCAAGATCTGGCTCAGACTGGTTTTTGGTTTGTTTGCCTTGGGGGGGGGGGGGTTGGTTGCTTTGGGGTTGTTTTTGTGTTGTTTGTTTTTCATCTCTGGTTCCATTAGGGCAGCTGGTTTCTGTTGAGAATATTTTTGGTTTTCTTTTTCGTTGGTTAGGGTTTTCTTTTGTTTTTTGGTTTTTTTGTTTTTGTTTTTTGGTTGGATTTTTGGTCTTCCTCCTTTGTCACTCCTGCTCTGAGGATCCACTGTGTCTCCCACCAGCCTCCTCGCCCTCTCCTGGGCAGAGGACCAAGGTTGGGGGAAATCAGAGGAGTAGGAGGAATGCCTGGTGAGTTTTCACTCAGCCTTGGACCCGGCCTCGGGTCCCCCTGGGCCTCCAGGGGTCTGTGCTGCCACCTCACTGCAAGTGGAGGACGATGAGGATGAAGAAGATGACGAGAGGCCAGGAGACTTGCTGGAGATGGAAGCTGCCACGGCTGCAGCCGCCGCTGAGACCAGGCCCACACCTGGCGGGGCACTGAGCAGGGGCAGCCCAGCGTGGTTCAAGAAGAGAGGCGAGGTCACTAGGCCGGGGCTCCCTGGGGCCGCACCAGCTGCGCCCAGCACCAGATTCCCGCTGCCATCAAGGCTGGTAAGGGGCAGGGTTCCACCAGAGGCCAGGGCTGGTGGGGAGGGGGAGAGAGAGAGGCTGAGCTGGAGGTACATCAGCAGGCCAGGGAGACCTGCACCTCCTTGTGCCCTGCCTGAGTGCCCCCTGTCTCCCAAGTCTGTCCCACTGACTCCCATGAACTGGTACCCCTCACACCTTCCCCAAAGACAGATGGGGATGAAGAGACGAGCGATACAGTGAGCAGGGGCAGGCAGGATGGCATGGCTGGGGCAGCAATGAGAGGGCTCGAGGCCCCGAAAGGGCAGGGCTGGTGGCAATGGGGTGACATGAGGCAGCACGCACCTTGGATGGTGGCCAAAGGGTTGTTGCTCATGAGGGCTGGACTCAGCCCAGAGCTCAACCCTACCATTGTGCTTCTGAAAGAGGAAAGCAGAGGCATGAGCGAGGATAGGAGCCCACGGAAGAATTGGGGGGGGTGCATCTCCCCACCCTGAAAGCGGCTGCAACCTCCCACTTGTAGCTGCGCACTTACCCCGTGCTGGGGTTCAGGCCCGACAAGCCGATAGCCGAGTGGCTGCCTTGAGGGCTCGGGTTTGTGCTGTTGGTGGTGACCGGGGGTGGGGGAGTGACAGAGGGGATGGAATTGAGGGGGGGCGCGGCTCCGCCCCCACCCCCACCCCCTCCTGCTGTCCGGCTGGGGTGGAGCGTCCCCACAGCTGAGGATAAGGTAGTAACTGCCAGAGAGAGACAGAAAGATGTGTCTTTAGCTTCCTTTATCAAGGAAGCCTGCGTCAGCCCCTGTTGCACACCCAGAGTCTCCTCACTCAGAGCAGAGACACACTGTCCGAACCTACTCCCCAGAATCCTCATGTCCACATCTCATGACAGTAGTCACACCAATCGCTGGCACTGCCTATCTGCGAACCGTGCCACAAACCGCTTTTTTTTTTTTTTTCTTTTTCTTTTTTTGATTTTTCAAGACAGGGTCTCTCTGTGTAGCCTTGGCTGTCCTGGACTCGCTTTGTAGACCAGGCTGGCCTTGAACTCACAAAGATCCTCCTGCCTCTGCCTCCCGAGTGCTGGGACTAAAGGTGTGCGCCACAACGCCTGGCCACAAACCACTTTGACTTGGACAAGAAATGGGTTGTCCAGGAGACACGGCCCTAAGGCTCTCTGCGGGGGTTGGAGATGAGTCCAGGAGACACGTGTGCTGCTGGAAGCTCAGGAGTGGGCAACTTGAGGAGAGCCACTGAGGGCCAAGCTGCTCTGGCTAGCCTAGAACCCAGGCTTAGTCCGGCCTGTGTCCTATGATAAACATCCCAAACTCTCTGACCTTCAGTTCGTTCCCTCGTGGAAAATGGGCCCAATCTCATGAGCCGAGTGTGAGAATTTAGTCAGTCCATATATTTTAGAAAGAACCTGACCAGTGAGTGCTGGCTACTTCTCACTAATTTAGAATACTGTACCTATTATTTCTTAATCCCAGAGGAGCAATATAGCGTTTGTCTCGTGATATATATATATATATATATATATATTTTTTTTTTTAATAGGCTGGAGAAGGGCTCAGCCGGCAAGAGCACTGGCTGCTCTTCCAGAGGACCTGGGTTTGGGTCTCGGCACCCACAGAGCAGCTCACAACTGTCAGCAACTCCAGTTCCTGGGGATCTGATGCCCTCTTCTGGCATCTATTTGGTACTGTGTGCTCATAATGCTCAGAAGAAAAAAAAAAATGCTCATCAATAAAAAGAAATAAAACGTTTAAAAGAAATAACAAGGCTCTGTGCACTAAGTGAGCTCCATCACAAAGCACCAGCTTCCCCTCCATCTTTCCAGAGCACACATACGCACAGATTTTGCGTATGAATTATACACTCGCAGAACTCACAGAAGCCAGGGACAGTGAGCATCCACTCCCAGCAACCTCCACACCTTCTCACAGGGAACCTTAGAGCCGACTGCTCTGGTAGACAAAGCGAGGGGCTGCCCTGGGCTCTGTCTGCGCCCCACCCCCACCCCTCAGCCTGAGCCTTGAGGTCTGAGGCTACCCAGCGCCACCTCTGACCCTCAGGCTGTAGCTACGCAGTGTCCTCCCGATCTCCCCCCTCAGCTTGCCCCTAACCTGTTGTGCTCAGACTGCTAGAAGCTTGGGACAATGGTAAGGTCCCTGCGCCCCCTTGGGGTGTGACCTGGGAAGAGAAGAAAGTCCGATAAGGCATTGTCACAAGGTAGCCTCCAGCAGTGTTCCCTGTGCACCAGACTCACATCGCTCCCCCATGTGGGGTGGGTAAACAGGGCTAGAGGTGCGTCACCCTCCCTTACATGTACCCCAGGTGATCCTGTGCCACAAGCAGGAAGCACAGTGATTCTCAGCTGAGATAGCCCCCAGCCCCCACCTCTCCTCTGACATTCTCCTGTCTCGATACTGTCCCTGAGTCTTCAGTGACTGTGCCTGAGCACCTGGGCTGTGGCTCCTGCTGTGGGTGCTCCTAAAAGGAACGCACCTGTCTTTGAAATAGAGTCTGGCCAGCCTGGACTACAAAGTAAGTTTGAGTCCAGCCTGGGCTACATGTCATGAAATCATCTCTTCAAAAGAAGGTTGACATTTCAGGAGGAGGAGGACCAGATGTTCTGAGCCTGTCCCCACAAAAGAAAAACACCCCCAGCACTTGGGAGGCAGAGGCAAGTGGATCTCTGTGAGTTTGGGGCCAGCCTGGTCTACAAAGTGAGTCCAGGACAGCCAAGGCTACACAGAGAAACCCTGTCTCGGAAAAAGAAAAAGAAAAAGAAAAAGAAAGCAAAATAAATAAATAAATAAATACCGACCAACCAACCATGTGGTATCTGCCCCCTGCAAAACAAAACATAGCTGGGCGGTGGTGGCGCACGCCTTTAATCCCAGCACTTCGGAGGCAGAGGCAGGTAGATTGCTGTGAGTTCATGGCCAGCCTGGTCTACAAAGCAAGTCCAGGATAGTCAAGGCTACACAGAGAAACCCTGTCTTGAAAAACCAACAACCAAAAATAAAATAAATAAAAGCCCCTGCCCACCTTCCACTCTCACATTCCAGCCACACTGAGGTTCAGCAGATCTTGGCCTCTAAGCCTTTGTGCATGCTGGGACTTGCAGAATGTGGTCCTCTGGGTAGTCCCCTCCTTTACATGCCTGGCTAACTCTGAGTCCCCCCTTCCTCCCATCCCTAGAGTTGAGGGGTTTCTCTCTGGATTATCACAGCCCTTTTCACAAACAGGAATCCCAGATGTGTCTGATAACTAAGAGGACCCCTGTGCAGCTACAGTGCTGGGGGGGGGGGTACCTCACAGGTCTAATGGTGGGGCCCTTCCTGCCTCTGCGGGTGGGAGCCAGGGCATCCCCACCTGGACCATGCTACACCTCTCCACAGTAACATCTCTGTGACAACACCGTCTAGCTATGTCAGTGTATCTGTGAGAGTTTGTACCCACCACAGAAGACAGCAGTTTGAGGCCCCGAAGAGGGTTTGGTAGGTAAAGTCACTTTGCTGTCAAGTCTGACGAGCTGCATTTGATTATTTGGAACCTACACGGTGCAAGGAGAGAACCCGACTCCACTCAGGTTGGGTGACATGGTTTCCTGGAAAACTGTCCCTTTGTGACTGCTGTATATGTGACATACTCTCCCCAGAACCTCTAAAGACAAGTCTCCTGGTCTCTAGTCTAGTAAGTTTCATACCAATGGCTACAGGCTTGTGCCCCCGCCCCCCCCCCCGTCCCCCACCCCCATCCCCCAGCTTCCGGTACCAGGTGAGGGCTGTAGCTGGTGGGCTTCCCCGGGCTGGGCAGTATGGGGGCCGCGCTGCAGGGGTTGATGCGTTTCTCCTTCTGGCGCCGGTTGCAGAACCAGACGCGAATCACTTCCTTCTCCATGTGCAGCTGTTCGGCGATCAGCAGGATCTCCTCTGAGGTAGGCTTCTGGTTCTACAAGGCAGAGAAGGCTGGTGAGCTGGGTCCTTCCCGCCTGATGATGCCCTTCCTGGCCGCTAGGGGGCGAAGCTCACCGCTAGGAAACTCTTCTCTAAGGCGAAACGGACATTCGTCTCGATGCTGGTCCTCTTCTTGCGTCTCCTCCCCGGCAGGCCGTCGAAACCCAGGCTGGGGCTGCTCAGCTGGTTTGGGCTGGGTAGGCTTGAGTCCACAGACATAGTTTCTGCAGAAGACAGGAGACAAGGACATGAGTGATCACTCCCGCCCTTGCCCCATCACTAGTCCCCTGTGCGCCCACGCTGGAGCCTCTGGCCAGGCTCACCTGCATCATTGAGCCACTTCTCCAGGAGGGGCTTGAGTTTGCACATGTTCTTGAAGCTCAGGTTAAGGGCCTCGAAGCGGGAAATGGTCGTCTGGCTGAAGTCGTTGCCATAGAGCTTGCCCATGGCCAGGCCCACATCACCCTGGTCCAGAGGGGAGGAGATGGGGTTTGGAAGTTAGGGCGGGGGGGAGGGTTACTGGTCCAAGGCCAGATCCAAACACTCCAACTGATTCTGACCCCTGCATCTTCGTTCCGTCACCCCAACCCCACCCCATCCCTCCACCCACCCACCCCCGCCACCCCATAAGGTGGTCCCAGACCTGCGTGAAGCCCAGCTTGATGCGGCGTTGCTTGAAGGTGCGAGCGAACTGTTCCAGCTCCTCCAGATCACTGGGCTCCTCTGGGTGGGTCGGCGGCTCCAAGCATTTTGGGGGCTGCGGGTGGGAGAGGTGCGGGTCGGGCAGCGTGGGGCGAGTCACAGCCTGGTATGTTGGGCAGGTGGATGGGATGCGGGATGGAGGACCCGGATGGGGCTAAGCCATGGTTGTGCACCTGCGTGCTTCAGACTCCCCCCCCCCCCTTGGCTCCCCAGGATACCCACACTAATCGCTAATCCTGTGAAATGTTTCCCTCTGCTGCAAGCCATGAGGCTCTCAATTACCACAACTCGTTACCTTCCCTTAGAGACCCGAACTCCCAGAAGGAGCAGCTGGTGTCTTGTGCTGATGGCTCAATGAGCTCAAACCGTAAATCGGGTGGGGGTAGGGGTGGGGGCGCACGGTGACTTCTCAGGTAGATCAGCCTGAGTCTTAATCTTCCTGGGGGGGGGCCTACATCCCCTCCCATAGAATATAAACTGTCACTATGACTCTGCCTGCCCACTGGATTAAGTTACTTTTATTTTTATTTTTATTTTTTGGTTTTTCAAGACAGGGTTTCCCTGTGTAGCCTTGGCTGTCCTGGACTCGCTTTGTAGACCAGGCTGGCCTCGAACTCACAGAGATCCCGCCTGCCTCTGCCTCCCGAGTGCTGGGATTAAAGGCGTGCGCCACCACCGCCCTGCCAGCCTACTGGATTAGTAGGAGGTTGAAAGTACTAATAAGCACAGTGTTCCAAGCGTGTAGGTACCGAGTGAAGGCTGAGGTTCCGTCTACAGATATGGCAATAACCTGTAGATATCTGGACTACACGTGGGTACTATATGGGTTGAGAATGCTGAAAATGGGGAGGCGGTGTGCGTGGAGGACCGGAGGCATATGGGATCTATCTTAGGCTCTGTTTCACTGTGGTTTAAAATGGCACTAAAAATATTAAAGACCCAGCAGCAGCAAACATGGAGTTGCTTGAGAACAAGGCAGGAGGATTCTACTTTTAAGGCCAGCTTGGGCTACAAAGTGACTTCAGTGCCAAACCTGAGCAACTTAGAAAGCCCATCTCAAAATAAAGTGTGAAAAGAGGGCTGGGGTGTGGCTCAGTGGCAGAGCCCCTGCCTAGAATCCCTGAGTGAGGGGCTGGGGGCATGGCTCAGTGGTAGAGCCCCTGCCTAGAATCCCCCAGTGAGGGGCTGGGGTGTGGCTCAGTGGTAGAGCTCCTGCCTAGAATCCCCCAGTGAGGGGCTGGGGGTGTGGCTCAGTGGTAGAGCCCCTGCCTAGAATCCCCCAGTGAGGGGCTGGGGGCGTGGCTCAGTGGTAGAGCCCCTGCCTAGAATCCCCCAGGGAGGGGCTGGGGGTGTGGCTCAGTGGTAGAGCCCCTGCCTAGAATCCCCCAGTGAGGGGCTAGGGGTGTGGCTCAGTGGTAGAGCCCCTGCCTAGAATCCCCCAGTGAGGGGCTAGGGGCGTGGCTCAGTGGTAGAGCCCCTGCCTAGAATCCCCCAGGGAGGGGTTGGGGTGTGGCTCAGTGGTAGAGCCTCTGCCTAGAATCCCCCAGTGAGGGGCTGTGGGCGTGGCTCAGTGGTAGAGCCCCCGGCCTAGAATCCCCCAGTGAGGGGCTGGGGCGTGGCTCAGTGGTAGAGCCCCTGCCTAGAATCCCCCAGGGAGGGGTGGCGTGTGGCTCAATGGTAGAGCCCCTCCCTGCCTAGAATCCCCCAGTGAGGGGCTGGGGGCGTGGCTCAGTGGTAGAGCCGCTGCCTAGTATGCTCAAAACCCTGGACTGACTCTCTACTATTACCAAAATACAAATAAATAAAACAAAGCCTTAAAAATAAGTAGTTTGGGGACTGGAGAGATGGCTCTGCGGTTACGAGCACTGCCTGCTCTTCCAGAGGTCCTGAGTTCAATTCCCAGTAACCACATGGTGGCTCACAACCATGTATCATGTGATCTGATGCCCTCTTCTGGCCTGCAAATATATATGCAGGCAGAGCACTGCATACATAATAATAAAGAAATAAATCTTTTAAAAAAAATAAGTAGTTTGCAAAGAGAGAAATAACATAGAGATGGAAGGGAAAACAACTAGGGGGCTGGACAAGAAGCAACACCTCTCTGGTGTTTAAAAAAAAAAATTGAAAGATTGGAAGCAGGTGGTTGGTACAGGGATGCCTGTCATCGTTGATGCCCTAATATTCTGGAGTGGGTGTGTTTGGGAAGTCATGATGATGTGAATCCCGTTGGGTTCAGGGCATCACTTTGTGATCAGACACACCCAACAGTTTGGTAGCAGCAGGTCTCTCATCCAAGGAGGGGTAAGGACACCACCCCCCACAGCAGGCAGGGCAGCTTTAGCGGCCAAGTGAGCTCTGACGCTGTTGTTACAGGGTCACCTAGACTTCCAGGGCCTCTGGCACTTCCTAACAACGTGGCCAAGACCTGTGTGGGTCTACGAAACTTTTCAGTCTTTCTGTCAGAGTTCACGTGTATGTGTATGTGTGTGCGTGTGTGCGCGCGCGTGCGCGTGCATGTGTACATGTGTGCATGCACATATATGCAGTGGCAGGTGGAAGGCTGAAGCCAACAGCAGGCAGGTGTCTTTCCGCAGCTGGTTAGGTTGGCCGGCCAAGGATCTGCAGGTCATCAACCTCAATGTCCCCCAAGGATGAAATTAACTTGTATACTCAGCTTTCAACCTGGGATATGAGGAGTCCTCGAACTCAGAGCCATTCCCCCAGCCTCTGAGTTCAATATTTCATTGATTTTTTTTTTTTTTCCAAAGGCATTCGTATTTAGAAACGCTTGGGGATCCTTAGTCTGGTTTGACTACCTCCATTCTATGAAGGAGGGAGCTGACCCAGACATGGAGCCTACCTTACCCAAGTTCCTACAGCCAGTTAGTTGGCAGCAGGGTAGGGCTGGTCCTCGGCGCTCCCCCTGCCTCCCCACCCCACTCCACTGCTAGGGGCCTGATAAACGCAGTGGACAGACTCACCTGTGTAGGAAGCCCAGCCCGAGGCTGGGAGGTCAGGAGAGCTCCCTGGGTTTGCTGAGGTAGCTGGAATAGGTTTGGCGTCGGTAGCAGGCCTGGAGAGACAAGGACACAGCCGGTGAGTGGGCGGGGGGTGGGGGGGGGGAGGCGGTGGGATGCTGAAAGTACCAGAGAGGGCGTCGACTGTGCTGAGGTCTCACCTGGCTGACTCTGCTGGGCCTGTGGCAGCAGGAATTGAGCGGGTGGCTGGAGGTGGTGGCCGGGGACAAGGACCAGCTGTTGGAGCTGGAGAAGTTGCTGTATGTCCTGGGCAGAGAGGGGATGGACGGGAAACACACACTGAGTCCTAGCTGCCCGCCCTCCCCCCCCGTCAGCCGCATGTGAACCCCCAAGGGGCTGAAGCCAGGAGCCGTGGGGCTGGGTACATATAGCAAGCTGTGGTCCTCCAGGCTCGGAACCACACACTGACCACAGGGCACCTCAAAGTCCCCTCGTCCGAGCTGCCCCAGGAGGGTTACCTCTTGGCCTTTCCCTTCCTGATGAAATGTTTGTCTTGTCTTACATTCCCACAGAACAAACAGACTTGTTTAAAGATGTAAACCAGACTGACTCTTTTCTCTCTTTAAGATGTTCCCAAGGCATACGATATGATGTCCGCAATTATCTCTTAACACTCTCCAGCAAATAGCAGGTGTGTGCCTTGGTACGGACACTTGGAGAAAAGCTTTGGCACTAATTTACGTTGAAAAGAGAGCTGGGTGGCAGGGACGGTGTAGCTGGAGAGATGGCTCGGTGGTTAAGGGCCCTGACTACTCTCCCAGAGAACCTGGGTTCAAATCCCAGCACCCGCATGGCAGCTCACAACTGTCTGAAACTCCAAATTCTAACACTCTCACACAGATATGCATGCAGGCAAAACACCAATGCACATAAAACAAAGATAAATAAAATGAAAAAGGAGCTCAGAATGTGAATTAATTTGGAGATGGGGTCTTTGCAGATAATCAAGTTAAAACAAGACCACGAAAGTACCTACCAATGTATTATGGTTGGTAGTGTCATTAAAAGGGAAAATCCAGGCCTGTAGTTAAAAGTTAACTTAGGCCAGGCATGGTGGCGCACGCCTTTAATCCCAGCACTCAGAAGGCAGAGGCAGGCGGATCGCTGTGAGTTCAAGGCCGGCCTGGTCTACAAAGGGAATCCAGGACAGCCACGGCTACACAGAGAAACCCTGTCAGGAAAACCCCAAAAGAAAAAAAAAAGTTAATTTAAAGGGGGAGAGAGGAACCTGGAGAGGTGGCTCAGTGGTTAATAGTACTTGCTGTTCTTCTAGAGGACTCGGGTTCAAGTCCTAGCATTGACACCTGACAGGTCACAACCACCTATAACTCTAGGTCTGGAGAAGCCAGCACTCTGTTCTGGCTTCCATGGGCACCCATGCACATGTGATACACACAAGAACACATATACACATAATTAACAATAACAAAAAAATTAAAAAAAAATTTTTTTTTTGGTTGTTTTTAAGAACAGGGTTTCTCTTCTGTAGCCCTAGCTGTGCTGGAATTCAATCTGTAGACCAGGCTGGCCTTGAACTCACAGAGATCCGCCTGCCTCTGCCTCCCGAGTGCTGGGACAAAAATCAAATCTTAAGGGGGCTGGAGAGATGGCTCAGAGCTTAAGAGCACTGGCTGTTCTTCCAAAGGTCCTGAGTTCAATTCCCAGTAACCACATGGTGGCTTACAACCATCTATAATGAGATCTGGTGCCCTTTTCTGGCCTGCAGGCAGAATACTGTATAAATAATAAATAAACAAACCATTAAAATGACATATTAAAAAAAAAAAAGGGCTGAAAGTGTTAGCTCAGTGGTAGAACATGTGCCTAGAATCCACCAGTGAGGTGGTGGGAGCACGGCATAGAACTTGCCTTATATGAGACCAGTGACCTCACTGTGTTGTGAACAAACAAAAAAGGCTGTATTGACACGACGGCTCAGTCTATCCTGACAGCCTAATTTTGACCCCAAATCCCACCTCTGACCTCCACACGTATGCCACGGCACATTCGCATGCACACACACACACACACACACACACACACACACACACACACACACACAAAATGAATGCATGGGTTTTTTTGTTTGTTTGTTTGTTTGTTTTGGTTTTTGGTTTTTGAAGACGGGGTTTCTCTGTGTAGCCTTGGCTGTCCTGGACTTGCTTTGTAGACCAGGCTGGCCTCGAACTCACAGCGATCCACCTGCCTCTGCCTCCCGAGTGCTGGGATTAAAGGTGTGCGCCACCACCGCCTGGTTCTGAGTGGAAGCTTATAGTATACTTTCACTACTCTCTCTCCCTGACCCCTGACCCCTGCCTTCCTTCCCTCCCCCCACCCATGCAGTGCACCCTCATGTCCCATGTTCTTCTTTCTCTTCCCACTGTCATCATCCTGGTCCAAGTCACAGCACCGTCTACCCCAAGGCCACCTGTTTCCTCCGAGCACTCAGAGTGGGTCTGATAGCAATGGAATTCTGAAAAAAAAATTTTTTTTTCTGAGTCAGGGTCTCATGTAGCTCGGTAGCTGAGGATGACCGTGAACTCCTCATCCTCCTGCCGCACATGTCTGGGTGTGGGTGTGTACACGTGTGTGTGTGTGTGTGTGTGTGTGTGTGTGTGTGTATACACGGAGGCCAGAAGAAGGAGCCAGATCTCTCAGAGGTGGAGTGACAGGAGTTTGTTGCGTGAATGCTGGGATCTGACGAGTCCCGGCAGGGAGGACCTTTATGGGCTCAGCCATCCCAATGGCCCCGCTGTGATTAGCACATATTAATTATATATGAGAATATGGGCTTCAGGGTGACATTTCCATGGTGACTGATTCATATTCTCCACGGCTCTCTCTGTCCCTTCCCACTCCCACTTTCATGTCCTTTTGGGAGTATGTGTGAAACTTGAGGTAACCTTTCTAAAAATCCTTTTTTTTTTTTAATTTCCACAAAAGGTATTGATAAAAATGCAAAGCATCGTGATTTAAATTTTTTGTTTTGTTTTGTTTTGGAGACGGGGGTTTCTCTGTGTAGCACTGACTGGCTAGAAACTTACTCTGTAGAGCAGACTGGCCTCGAACTCAAGGACATCGACCTGCCTGTCTCCTGAGCACTGGGATTAAAGATGTGTGCCACCTCCCTGCAAAACACACACACACACACACACACACACACACACAGTTCAGAGAGTTGGCTTAGTGGTTAAGAGCACTGACTGTTCAGTTTCCAACACCCACATGGCAGCCTACAACCACCTGTGTAACTCCAGGTCCAGGGGATCTGATGCCTTTTCTCACCTCCACAGGCACCAGGCACACACATGGTGCACAGACACACATGCAGGCAAAACAGTCACACACATTAAAAAAAATTTTTTTTAGTCTATAAACTTCTGCCTCCCGAGTGCTGGGATTAAAGGCGTGCGCCACCGCGTCCGGCTATAAACTTTTTAAATAGACAGACAGCTAGCATCTACAGCCCACCCCAGGGGGAGTCGATTAACTTGGATGGGAAACACTAACTGCAGATGTGACATTTCCTTCTTACTGCGAATGCGGGAGAGCAGGCTGTGATGACACCAGCAACATGGGACGGCCAGCAAAGGAAAGCGCGGACGCTCTCATAACCCATCTGGCCTCTCCTGCCTTACATCCCCACGTGAGAGAGAATCCAAGCGGTTTACCGCAGCCTGCCTCACCCCAGGCCTCTCCTCTCCTCTCCTGGAGACTTTCCTGCCCTCTGTCCCTAGTCAGGTCACACCAACTCTTCCTTGTCACTCAACCCAGGCCTTCTCTGGCTTCGCTGGAACCGCCCCTTCCACTTTGTTCAAGTCTCCATCAAACGCTTTTCCTCAGAACTGGGCCACCTGCTCCCGAATCTTCCTTTTCCTGCCACTGTGTTCATTACGACACATTCTTTTCTGTCCCTCGGGAACTGCCTCCCGTCTCTCTCTCCAGCTAAGATGGGTGCACAGAACTGTCTACTCTACCCTCACCCAGGAAGGCACCCCGTTCTTGGGGGAGGTCTTCCCACTATTCATGGCTTAGCCGGTAGGAGGCCCCATCGGTCCACAATCCAGAGGCCGAGTGGCCCTCTTCAACCTCTTGGGGGTGTGCTACTCTGGCAGCAAACTGGACAGTGGCTGGAGGAAGCCCCGGACGACGAGGATGCATACTTTGTATGTCAGTTGCTTCGTCTCTAACCAGCTGGCAGGGTTAGCATAAGCGCCAGAAGCTGAGAACGGAAGTGACCAGCTCTTATCTACTTTTTTTTTTTTTTTTTTTTTTTTTTTTTTTTGAGATGCAATTTATTCTGAAGCCCTGGCTGGCCTGGAACATACTATATATAGCCCAGGCTATCCTCAAACTTGCTACAATCCTCCTGCTCTTGCCTCCTCGGTGCTGGGACATGGGTGGGCATTTCCACACCCAGCCTGGGAAGGGACCAGCTCTTGTCTCCAGTGTTCAGGCTGCCTCACAGGTTCCAGGACAGCCTGGTGGCTACTGCTTTGCTTGAAGTCAGGCAGGTGCAGGGCTAATGGTCTACATGGGTGTAGGGTGTGTGTGTGTGTGTGTGTGTGTGTGTGTGTGTGTGTGTGTGTGGTGTGGGATCACTTTCTCATCAGGTCTCCCTCCTCCCTGGGGGGGGGGGGTGAGGGTAGGGGGGGTGGGGTCGAAGCTGTGTGAGTGGATGGGAGGAGGCCAGGGCCCCAGAGCTGGCCAGCTGCGACGACGGGCCCAGGTGCTGCGCCTCACCCCAGTGCACAGGACAGGAGGCCCTCTCCCCGATACCTCCCACCCCTGAAAAGCGCCCCACCTCCCCCGCCAGCATGACTGGAGGGTGTTGGCATATGGGCTATCCTCAATATGGCAAATCGTGACCAGTTCTGGACACAGTCTTGAATTAAGTCTACACCAGAGAGAGGAGGAAGAGGACAGCTGTGGGAACCACGTTCTAACCGAAGGCGTGTGCACGGGGGATGGGGAAGAGGGTGACACTGCCAGTGGTTACACGGTTTCGGTTGGATGGGAAGAAAAAGTTCTGTTGTTCTGCTAGAGCAGGGAAGTAGCTGTAATTAATGACATGGTGCATATTTCCAAACAGCTAAAAGAGTGGGGTGCGGTATGTGGGGGTGTGCCTGCAGTCCCTGCCTGCGGGAGGTAGAGGCAGGAAGGTGAGTAGTTCAAGGCTACGTAGAGACTTCCAGCCCAGAATACAACAACAACTATTATTATTATTACTACTATTATTATTACTATTATTATTATTATTACTATTATTATCATCATCAGTGCTGGAGATTGAACCCAGGACCTCAAGCATGCCAGACAAGTGATCTGCCACGAAAGCTGCACTTGAGCCCCCGACAAAAGGCCTTAAGTGTTTGCACCACACAGAAATGATAAATATTTGTGGTGACAGGTATGTTAAATAGCCTGACTTCGGAGTCACTATTACTGAGTTGTTCTCTCCCCTGGGTCCCAGCTCTCTTATCTGTGAGATGAGGATGAACTGTGTAATTCTTCCCCGGGTTTCACTGGGGCCTGAGTGATGTCATTATTCAGAGAGCACTTTAGAAACCTGAGCACATTACTTACAGGCGGCTAGGCGACACTGTCCCCTCACACATCCTACCCCATCACGAGCGAGCTGTCAGATGGCGGGAGCCACGTCTGCCTTTCAAATCTGCCCTCTTAACTACTGGCAAGGTCCAGCGCCCACCCAAGCTTGGCAGAGCTTTAGGGTAGGATATCCACCTGCCTGTGGGCTGGCTCCACTTGAGTTAATTAAAGAGACTTCCGGTTAGGCACGGATACACGCACCTTTGATCCGAGCACTGGAGGCAGAGGCAGGTGGATCTCAGCAAGTTAGGGGCCAGCTAGGGGTACACAATGAGACCTTGGGGGGAGGGCTCAAGCCCCATTAGATCCAGTGAAACACTTTTTTCTTTCCTAATTCAGAAAATCATTCAGGCACAGAACCCAAAAGTCCCTGGACTCATTCGTGACTCATACAATCCATGTTCCTTCTATCCAAGGTGATGCAAACCACCTACCTACCTTCAAGTGTAAGCCAGCCTCCCCTCGCCCCTGTGTGGCTGCTTCCTACGGTTCCTACTTCCGGGATCCGTAGGCCCTCTTCCCCGTCAGCCAACACCAGGAGGCAAAAAGGCCCAATCGAATCACGAATCACCCCGTGAGGGTGGCTCCCCTGCCAAGCATGTGACAACCCCTGGCAATGGGTTCCAGGCTGCCCCAAATCACTATGCAGCCCAAGGGCGGTCTTGGACTCTTCTGACCCTTCTTGCCCGTGGCCCCTGCCTCTACCTCATGAGGTCTGGGAACTGAGGGTGTGTGCCACCACACCAGGTTCAAACAGAGCTGAGGACAGAACCCAGGACCTCACTGTAAGCGCTCTTACAACTGGCCACACCCCGAGCCAAAACAATTGTGCTTTGTAGCTCAGATGGTCTCAGACTCCGGAGTACTGGTATATGCTGCCATGCCTGGGTTTAGGATAATTTCGGCCCCTTGTCTTAACCCCCTCCCTCACGCCCGCCTCCTCACTCACTTATTTTTGTACCTGTGTCTACGTGCATGCCTGTATACGTGTGTATCCGTGCACAGAGGGACAGGGCAGAGGCCTGTGATGAGTGTCCTCCTTTACTCTCTATTTTTTTGAGACAGGGTCTCTCACTGAGCCGGAAGGAGAGCCATTCAGCTAGGCTGCCGGGCCAGCAGGCCCCAAGGGTCCCTATGGTCACTGCCTCCTCAGTATCACAGTTAATTATCACAGGTAACAGCTGTTGAGCCTGGCAACTTTCCTAGGGGGGTTGGAGGGGGGACTGTGGGTCCACCCGAGTCTTCACCACCTCTGTAGACCAAGCTATGTCCCAGCCTGTAGTGGTTTTTGTTTGTTTGCTAAGGCTGGCCTCAACTCCTGATCCCTGCTGCCTCCACCTCCCAAGTGCTAGGATCACAAGGTGTGTGCCATCACGCCACCACGCCACCACGCCAGGCTTTTCCCTCTTTTCTTAGGAGCAGTCCTTACCCAGGCCCACTCCAGTCATAAAACTTCCCTCTGAGCCTTGCACAAGTCAAGTGGCTTTCTCCCTGCTCCCCGCTCCCCCCCCCCCCTGCCCCGCCTGTGTCTCGGTGTTCCCCCTCTCCCCGCCCCCCCCCCATGCTTCTTTCAACACTGACTCACTCAGCTCTGGGCTCTCTGAGGCCATTTTCTCAGTGAAATCTTTCCTAACCGCCCATTAGCCTGGGCCCCTCACTTTCCCACGATGGCCGTGTTTCGTTTTGCACGGGGCACCCTGACTCCCAACCATCTTGTTGCTGCTCTGTGTGTCTGTTTATAATCTGGTCCGCTGTCAGGGCACACTGGTCCTCGAGGACAACTGGCCACGCGAGGGACTCCACGAACGCCACTTTGATGGAAGTGATGCTTCCAGTTCGCTCTGCTAGGAAGAATTCTGTGTGGGGTAGCAGGAGGTGGGAACAGTGCCTGTAATTCCAGTCTTTGGGAGGCTAAGGTGGAAAAGTAAGAGTTCAAGGCCAGTGTGGGCTACAGAGAGGTTCGAGGTTGGCTTGCGCCACATATCGAGATTTCAGTTTCAAAACAGAAAGGGAAGGTGGCTGGAGAGATGGCTCAGCATCCAAGTCCCAAACCAGCATCTATCAGGCAGCTCACAACTGCCTGTGACTACAGCTTCGGGGCATATCTACCCACACAGACATGGCAATATAGACACAGAGATGCACACAGGTACACATAAGATAAAAATACGTCTAAAAAAGTTCGAAGGGTCAGGGAGGAAAAATAAATAAATAAATAAATAAAGACAACGGAGGGGCGGTATCGAGTGAACCCCACACTCCACGCAGCCCAGGAAATCCTGGCTGAGTCACAGAACAAGGGGCACCCATTCAATGGGGAGAAAAACTTGGGTTCAGAGTCTTCTTTTGCTTTTTTTAGCCCACGCCACCTTTCACTGAAATCCCGAGTTACTGTACACCCTGACCCAGGAATCAGTAGGCAGGGTTATCCAGTCTAGAACTCCATAGCCCTGTCTGTGTGCTGACCCTACACTTCCGGGTCTGACATCATTGTCCCTTTTTATTTTTATGTTTTGTTTTGTTTTGTTTGTTTGTTTGTTTGTTTTCAAGACAGGGTCTCTCTGTGTAGCCTTGGCTGTCCTGGACTTGCTTTGTAGACCAGGCTGGCCTCGAACTTGCAGCGATCCGCCTGCCTCTGCCTCCCGAGTGCTGGGATTAAAGGCGTGTGCCACCACCGCCTGGCTTATTTTTAATTTATTTTTATTTTATGTGCATTGATGTTTTGCCTGCATGTATGTCTATGTGAGGGTATCATTGGAACTGGAGTCACAGGGAGTCACGTGGGTGCTGGGAATTGAACCTGGGTCCCCTGGAAGAACGGCCAGTGCTCCTAACCCCTTGAGCCGTCTCTCCAGGCCCCATTGTCCCTTTTTAAAACAATAAACTCCAGGCCCCATTGTCCCTTTTTAAAACAATAAGGCTCGGCTCTTTTATCTGGGGACTTGACTTGCCCCATGCTCAGGTCCTGGGAGGGAGTTAGAGGCAGTTCTTGAGGGCTCAGGCACATGTTCAAACTAGGCCAGTGGACGCATCTGTTCTCCCGAGCAGGGAGATGCGGATGGCATTTCACTTGCCTCGGAATGACATGGAGTACACGTCCCTGGGGCTGGGCTCGATCCCCCACAGCAGACCTTTACAATGATCGGAGCCAAGCGTTCCTGTCATCCCTTACCTGCCTAACGTTCGGCTTCGGCCTGCATGATGCCCACCCAAACTTATCTGCCGTCTGCCCCAGCCCAGCTTCTCAGCCGCCTAAGACATTACATCACCTCCCAGTTCCCGGTTCCAAATCCCCACCAGACCCTGCGGGGGCCTGTCAGTCACTAGACCATCTCAGCTACGGGAGTTTCCCTCAGGCATCATTGGCGGGGTTCCTCTGCCACGCAACCAACACAAAACGATGTTTTCGCAGCTACTGGGAAGTCTTCAGTCGATGCCGACCCCTACCCCAGGTGCTCTGAAAGACTCCCCTGAAGAGACGCCTTCCCTTTCCTTGATTGAAAAAACGCTAACAACAAAACACTCCTCATTGATTTCATAAACATTCATATCGCTCCCTCAGTAGAGCACAGCGTAACCGAGCGAGCGTTGGACAGGCCAATTATCCAACTGCATGGGATAGAATCGTCCTTTCGTGGGGAGCGCTGAGAGCCTGCAGGGAGGCATCCTAACAAACAGTTTAACTAGCAGGGGAACTTTCCCTTTTTTATTTTATATTATAATATCATTTTAAAGAAAGTGCTGGGGTCGTGATTTTTTTCTTTTTCTTCCTTTTTCTTCTATGTATGTATGTGTGTGTATATATATTTTTTTGTTTGTTTGTTTGTTTGTTTTTTAAGACAAGACTTCTCTGTGTTAGCCTTATCTGTCCTGGACTTGCTTTGTAGATCAGGCTGGCCTCAAATTCACAGCAATCTGCCTGCCTCTGCCTCCCAGAGTGCAGGGATTAAAAGCATGTGCTACCATGCCTGGCTTTTTTTTTTTTTTTTTTTTTTTTTTTTTTTTGCTTGTTTTGTGGTGCTGGGTTTGAACCTAAGTTGCCTCAGGCAAACCAGGCAAGCGCTGTACTGCTTTACAGCAGGGCCACATGACAGCTCCTCACTGGAGGATTCTAGGCAGGGGCTCTACCACTGAGCCACGCCCCCAGCCCCTCCCTGGGGGATTCTAGGCAGGGGCTCTACCACTGAGCCACACCCCCAGCCCCTCACTGGGGGATTCTAGGCAGGGGCTCTACCACTGAGCCACGCCCCCAGCCCCTCCCTGGGGGATTCTAGGCAGGGGCTCTACCACTGAGCCACACTCACAGCCACTCCCTGGGGGATTCTAGGCAGGTGCTCTACCACTGAGCCACCCCTTCAGCCCAGCCACTCCTTGGGGGATTCTAGGCAGGGGCTCTACCACTGAGCCCCAGCCCCAGCCCCTCACTGGGGGATTCTAGGCAGGGGCTCTACCACTGAGCCACGTCCCCCAGCCCCTCATTCAGGGATTCTATGCAGGGGCTCTACCACTGAGCCACACCCCCAGCCCCTCACTCAGGGATTCTATGCAGGGGCTCTACCACTGAGCCACGCCCCAGCCCCTCACTGGGGGATTCTAGGCAGGGGCTCTACCACTGAGCCACGCCCCAGCCCCTCACTGGGGGATTCTAGGCAGGGGCTCTATATTAGATACACTCATTGCCTTAAGAGTGCTTCAGACTAGACTTCTTAGTATTTTCAAATGTAACTCATTTAGTTTCACTACAAGCCAGGAGATTTTCTGGGAGGCAAAGATGACTGTGACTCATTCCTAAGTCCCTAGATTCTGCCACGGTCCAACACACAGGAAGCCTGGCTGCAGGGACAGAGTAGAGCAGGCAAAGGAAGTTGGATATGGGCAGAGGAGAAGGGACTCAAGCCCAGGAGCTGGTCTAGAGTGCTGGGGTCACAGGCAAGTGATCGCAGGAGGATCTGGACTTGGTCCCTGTGTGTTACCCAGCGTACCGGAGGTGTGGCGCATGCCACTCTTAAGCAAATGCGGCCCCAGGGCAACCCAGCCCATGAGAAGGAATTATTAGAATTTGCATTCAGCTTTGCACCCTGCTGAGGGAATTGAGTGGAAAAATCCAGAATGAGCAGGGCCAGGAGGGACAGCAGCAAGAGGAAAGGGCTTGCAGGGAGAGGAACAAGGAGACATAGCCACCAGAGCATGATGGGACAGCAGGTGGCTGAGCGCCAGCCCGGTGGTGGTCCTGAGGCTGCATAGACAGGGAGCATACATGGCTCACCCATGAGATGATGGTATGGCCAGTCCTACACCAGGCCGCCTACCTCTCCTCCTTCCTCTACTTTGCTGAAAGGTAGCACACAGATATCACCGGAGCAGGAAAGCCTGCATGGACTACTTGGATGTGGGGACTTGAGCTGGGCGTGATGGATGAAGAGATGCTACCCATCTAAAGGGGAGCAAAGCAAGGGCCCGAGAGAGGAGCCCCAAGACCCTGCGCTGTGTGTGCTACCAAGCGAGCAGTGTGCACCTGCTGCAGGAGTCTCTGGTGGCCCTGGTGGGAGGGGACTGGAAACCATGTCCCCGTGAAGGATGGCTGAAGCAACAGCCATGGCAGGCAGGCCATGTGGTTTAGAGCTCTGAGCTCCCAGGCCAGCTCTGCTAATCCTACTCACAGTGTGACTTGAGGCATGCCATCTTATCACTCACTGCCTTGGCTGAGGGATGAGGCATGTCATTAGAGGTGCCTTTAGACACACGGGCAGAGGGTGTGGTGCCAACGTAACACCCGGTTGCTGCCATAAGGTGAGCCTGGCGTGGGTGGGGCTATGCTGGGAAGAACCATCACGGCACAGAGTGGTTGACGAGCCTCTGCACAACAGGCCCAGGGGCACACCCAGCTTAGTGTTCAGGAAAGTCCCAAAGGGGTACATCCATAATAAGATGGACCTTATAAAGTGGGTAAACTCCCAGTGAGGACAGTCCCGCAAGAGCTGGACAGTTCCCTTTCTTAGACAGCTCCCCCCAGGAGTCGGGCGCACGAGGGGGGGCGGGGTACGAAGGTGGAAGGCAGCATGAGAGAAAAGTGGTGAAAACCTACCCAAGGGAAGCTAAAAGCGTTTCTTTGCTATAGGATTTCCCAAGACTGTCACCACCACGCAGTGAACTCTGGTACTTGTAGAAAGAAACATGACAGACAGGGTTGGGCTGCAGAGGATGAGCCAGCCCATCTGAAAGGCAATCCTGGGCTTCTCTGTGACTACTTTTTTTCCCCTCTCTCTCTCCCTTTACTAGGGATTTAACCTAGTCCTCTTGCCTGCATGTTAGGTAAGCACCCTACCACTGAGCCACGCCCCCAGCCCCTCACTGGGGGATTCTAGGCAGGGGCTCTACCACTGAGCCACGCCCCCAGCCCTTCACTGGAGGATTCTAAACAGGAACTTTACCAGTGAGCCACACCCCAGCCCTCTTGGCAGGTGTCTACCACTGACTGAACTACATTTTCACCCTTATTTTCCCCCCACTTATTTTTTCCCCCAGACAGGTCTCTATGTAGTTCTGGCTGTCCTGGAACTCACAATGTAGACCCAGGACAGCTGGACTCAAACTCACAGGGCTCCACCTGCCTCTGGCCCCCTGAGAGCTGGGAAAAGGCATGTGCCACCATACATGGCTAAGTCTCACCACGTTCGAACCACCACTTGCTATCAGCTACCACTGAATGGAAAATATGTCGCTCGCTGTTGAGCCACATTGTGCCCAACCCCTGAAAGATGCAGTAAAGTTCTGACCCTCGGTACCTGTAAATGTGACCTTATTTTGAAATAGGGTCTTTGCAGACATAACAAAGCTAAAATAAGCTCATGAGATAAACACTAGCAGAGTGGTCGGGTGCCCCAAAAAGAACAAGAAATCTGGACACTGACATACAGAGAGGCAGAAGAGTCTACGTGGCCGAAATCGGTGTGACCCGTATGTACCATCTCCACCTTAGCATACTAGGGACCGCTGGCATCACCAGGAGCTATACACAGGGTTTGTTCCTACATCTTAAACTTTGGCAGTGTGGCCTGAGACAATACACTTCGGAGTTTCGCTGGTTGGCTTTAGTCTGTTGTTTTCTGGGTCTTGCTGGGGGAGCTCAAAGGTGGATTCAGACTCGCAGAGATCCCCCTGCCTCAGCATCCTAAGAGCTGGGATTAAAGGCGCGAGCCACCGCTGCGCGGCTGTTTGTTTGTAACCATATGGCTTGTAACGCCCAGCTCCAGGAAACAAACGTAGCCACTAATTCAAGATTTGGGGTAAATGTGCCAGGATGAAACGGGTTTTAAGCTCAGCTCACAGTACATCTATACTTTCAGAAGAGCGTTCGGTGGATGAGCCAAGATGTGAAACATTGCTTCCGAGGGGGTTTGATCACGTTAACTTCGTTTTCTTTTCACAGGCAGGCCTCACCTCACGTAGCCTAGGCTGACCTCGAACTCAGTAAGTAGCCACGGATGGCCTCGAACTTCTGATCCATCTGACCTTACCTCCTGGGTGCTGGGATCACAGGTGTGTGCCGCAGCACTTGATTTACGCTTCGATTTGAACCCAGGGCTTCTGGCATGCTAAGCAAGCGGTCTACCAACTGAGCCACGCTCCCAGGCCTGGAGCGCTAATTCTGAGTCTCAGCCTGTTCGTTTCATGCCCACGCGGATACCATTCATGGGGATGGGGGTGGCGACTTCCGGTTTCCTCACTGTAGGCTGAGCTTTTGGAAGACGCACAGAAAGTACATAGCTCAACCCAGGGGACACATGGGGGTACTCCTTGTGAGCCTTGCTTTAACTATCAGAAGGATGGGAGGGTACACTGCCAAGGCTTCCCATACGCTGCAGAACTGCACACAGTTGTTGTTGTCAGAGGCCCCCACCCCCACACCCCGTAGACCACTTCCTGCTTGGGCAGATCCCTTGCTCCAGGGAGTACGGTACAGTGCATGGTGGCTGCCCTTACCTGTGCTGTGAGCTGGATGGGTTGGGACAAGGTGAGCTGTGGGGTCCCTGGGGGCTGGCTGGCAGGCTGTGATGGTGGCAGGTCGCTTCCCCCAGAGGAGGCTGGGGTCTGCGAGGCGGAGGAGGAGGAGGAGGAGGAGGTGGAAGAGGAGGAGGAGGTGGAGGAGGAGGAGGAGGAGGCGGCAGCAGAGGAGGTGGAGGAGGCGGCAGCGGCGGCGGCGGCAGCGGCGTTGGCGGCGGCGGCGGCACTGGACTGCTGAACTGCAGCGGCCAGCAGCTGGGCCTGTGCTTGCTGCAGGAGGAGTTGTTGCTGAGCAGGCATCAGTGCTGTGAGCTGCAGCGGGGGTTGGGGGGGCGCCCGAGCAGGCAGCCAGCCAGCCAGGGGCAGCAGGGGCAGAGAAGGCAGAGACGGGTTAGGATCTCTGAGTGGAGAGCGGTTAGGAGACACATCTTTTACAGGACAGAGGAGGAGGAGGAGTGGAGGCAGGTGTGAGAGAGTGGCTGCGGCCTTGGTGAGGAGACCTGAGACAGATGACAGACCGGGAGGTTGGTACCCTCCACACAGAGTACTTTACCGGATACTTACCCCAGCTAGCTGGCTGCCCGTCAACATGAGTTGGGCCTGGGGCAGGTGAGGCTGAGCCGGCTGGGGGGGTAGGGGTGCTGTTGGGGCTGAGTCACCACTGGGGTCTTCAGCCTTGATCTGGGGAGGAGAGAGGCAGGGTCCGGGACCCCAGAATGTTAAGTGGAGGCCAGAGAGAATGCCCACCTGTGAACCAAAAAGAGGGTATGTGGGTGGCTGTGGCAGCCCTGGGCTGGCACAGGGGAGTTGGCTAGAGGAGGCCTCTGACCACTTTGGTGGCCTCAGTGTTCCTGGCGGTCAGTTAGTGCTAGCGCCCCATTGACAAGCAGTCCCTCCAGAGGAGAGGCATTTTCATACCAACTCTTTTTTGTTTTGTTTTGTTTTATTTTGTTTTTTTGTTTTGTTTTCGAGACAGGGTTTCTTTGTGTAGCCTTGGCCTAGACTCACTTTGTAGACCAGGCTGGCCTCAAACTCACAGTGATGTGCCTGCCTCGCCTCCCCGAGTGCTGGGATTAAAGGCGTGTGCCACCACTGCCCGGCTGGGAGTACCAACTCTTTGTGGCGTTATTGCTTTTTGTGTTTCGAGACAAGGTTTCACTATGTAGCCCTGGCTGTCCTGGAACTTGCTATGTAGACCCGGCTGGCCTCAAACTCGCAGAGATCCACCTGCCTCTGCCTCCCGAGTGCTGGGATTTAGAGGTGTGCACCACCACACCCGGCTAGGGGGCTACAGCTCTTATTTGTCCTTTGGGATAAAATTTTGTTGAAGGGGCTGGAGAGATGGCTCAGTGGTGTAGAGCACTGGCTGCTCTTCCAGAGGACCAAGGTTTGGTTCCCAGCACCCACATGGTAGCTTACATAACTCAAGTTCTGGGAAAACCTGACACCCTCTTCTGGTCCCTGTGGGCACCAAGCATGCACATTTGCATGGGGTGCACAAATAAACATGCATGAAAACTCTTTTTTTTTTTTTTTTTTTTTTTTGAGACAGGGTTTCTCTGTGTAGCCTTGGCTGTCCTGGACTTACTTTCTAGACCAAGCTGGCCTCAAACTCACAGCAATCTGCCTGCCTCTGCCTCCCAAGTGCTGAGATTAAAGGCGTGGGCCACCACCGCCCTGCCCAAAAATACCCTTTTTTTTTTTTTTTTTAAAGATTTATTTATTTATTACATATACAGTGCTCTGCCTGCATGTACACCTGCACACCAGAAGAGGGATCCAGATCTCCTGATAGATGGCTGTGAGCCACCACGTGGTGGCTGGGAATTGAACTCAGGACCTCTGGAAGAGCAGACAGTGCTCTTAACCGCTAAGCCATCTCTCCAGCTCCCACCAAAACTCTTATATACATAAACTAAAATAAAAATTTTTTTTCTTTGAAAAGAAAAAAAAAATCTCAGCGTTCAGAGTGTTTAAAAAGACTCACTACCGGGAGCTGGGCATTGGGGCACACACCTGTAATCTGGGCACTTTGTGGGGAGGCGGAGGCAGGAGGACCACTGTGAGTGCTGGGCCAGCCAGTGCACGCTCACTGAGGACTATATCTCTAGATACAGTTATGTAACAGCAGTGAATGGGAAAAGTGGTCAGGAGTTTGAACAAGAAGGAGGAGGGGAATACAGGGAGGTTTTGGAGGAAGGAAAGGAAAGTGAGAAATGTGATTGTATTAAAATATCAACAGAAAAAAAAAAGATTTGAGTTTTTGGTTGGTTGGTTGGTTGGTTGGATTTGCTTAGGTTTTTTGTTTGTTTTGTTTTTTGCTTTGTTTGCTTTTTTGCTTTTTGAGTGTCTCTGTGTAGCCCCGGCTATCCTGGACTAGCTTTGTAGACCAGGCTGGCCTTGAACTCAGAGAGATCCACCTGCCTCTGTCTCCCTGAGTGCTGGGAATCACAGGTGTACGCCACCTCGCCCAGCTGTAAGATATTTATTTTTTTTAAACTGGGGGGGGGGGGGGGACTCAAAACAAAACAATTAAAACCTTACAAGCTGGGAGTAGTTTTGGTAGGAGCGCCTGTAATCCTCACACTCGGGAGGCTGAGGCAGGAGGATTTTGATGAGTTTGAGGACCAGCCTGTGGTACATATTGATAATACTGCCTCCAAAAATAGACAGCTTGGCAGCTCATGAGTGCATATGATAGTGGGGACAGGCAGACGGCACCCACGGCAGATATGGGCCAGAGTGGACGAGATAGCCTGGAGAGATCAAGCCGGAAGGCCTACCTACCCATCCTGCTCTTACTGGTCACTCATCTCAGAGAGGGAAACAGAGTCCTGACAGAGACAACAAAACACAGCTGGTCCTGACCTGTGGATGAGCCGGCAGCGGCTCTGGCTTCTGTCTGTCTGTCTGTCTGTCTCTCTCACTGTAATGTGGATAGAGCTTGCACGGGCATACAGAAAACAGCAATGTCAAAGTCATCCTTGACTTCTTCCTCTTTTCCACAGCTGGGGCCATTGGCCGAAAAGGATGCTGGCTTGGGGGGGGGGGCGTGTGGGGGCATTTGGTGGCTAACATACTTTCCAGACCGGGACATTGGGGCCATCCTTAGTATCTCATTTGGCAAAAAGGAGACCGGGGGGGGGGGTGGGGGAGGGAGGGAGGGAGAGAGAGAGAGGGAGGGAGAGGGAGAGAGAGAGGGAGGGAGGGAGGGAAGGAGGGAGAGGGAGAGAGAAAGGGAGGGAGGGAGAGAGAGAGGGGGGAGGAAGAGAGAGGGAAGGAGGGAGGGAGGGAGGGAGAGAGGGAGAGAGAGGGAGGGAGAGGGAGAAATGACTTATGCAAGCTGGCAGGGAGAGTGTCTGGAACGCAGAGGGAGATTACAGACACCCAAAGGGTCGGCAAAGCCCAAAAGACCGACAGACCTCGATGTCTCTCAGGTTATGGGATAGACAGGTCAGAAGTTTCAGGCATGAAATAACTCCATTAGAAGTTGGAGATATGAGTTTCCTTTTTTTTTTTTTTTTTAATTTGAGACAGGGTTTCTCTGTGTAGCCTTGGCTGTTTTGGACTCACTTTGTAGACCAGGCTGGCCTGGAACTCATAGAGATCCACCTGCCTCTGCTCCACCACACCGGGCTACAGTTTCCTTAGAATGGACCTTAGAGGCTCTCCTGGCTAGTTGTAATCAGTTGTGGTTTTTTTTTTTTTTTGTTTCTTTGTTTGTTTTTAGTTTTTCCAGACAGAGTTTCTCTATGTAGCCTTGGCTGTCCTGGACTCACTTTGCTGACTAGGGTGGCCTTGAACTCATAGCAATCTGCCTGCCTCTGCCTCCCAAGTGCTGGGATTAAAGGCTTGTGCCACCACGCCCGGCTGTAATCAGCTTTCAACATATTTTTTATTTTATTTTGTGCGTATAGGTGTGCACACGCCATAACGCATATCTGGAGGTCAGAGGACGCCCTGCAGAAATTACATCTCTCCTTCTACCATATGGGTCCCGGGAACTGAACCGAGGTCATGCAGGCTTGGCGGCAAGCGCCTTTACCCACAGGGACATCTTCTTCCACCTTCCATTAAATTGCTTGCTTAGTTTTATTTTTTTAATTTTTTAAACAAAACAAACAAACAAACAAACAAAACCAAGATTATGTAGCCTAGGCTGGCCTCCAATTGGGCATTCTTCCTGCCTTAGCCTCCTTAGGGCAGGGATCAGCAGCACGTTATCACCACACCCAACGGCACACTTGGGGAGTACTTAGTTTTGGAAAATTCAGAGTGACATACTAAGGACTCACAAGTGTTTCGATATGTGTTGTATTTTAATATGAAGTTTAAAAAAAAAATACTCAAACTGAAAGCTTTTTTGTTTTGATTTTAAAACAAAACAAAAAAAACAAAAAAAACCGCAGGCCTGGCACTTGCTATGTAGATCAAGCTGGCCTTGAACTCTTAGAAGACCTGCCTGCCTCTGCTCTCACAGTGCTGGGATTGAAGGCGTGCGCTATGACGCTCAACTTTTGTGTGTCTGTGTGCTCCTGTCTGTGTTTATGTGTCCCTGTGAGTATGCATGTGCGTGTCTCAGGCAGTCTAGGCCGGCCGCAGATTAAATAGTCAAGGACTTCTGATCCTCCTGCCTCTACCTCCTGGAGGGCCATGCCTGGCTTATGGAGTCCCGGTGGGGTCAAAGGTCATCAAGCTAGACAGGCACTCAGCCATTGATACCACATCCCTGGCTTACAATGTTTTGTTTTGAAACAGGGTCCTCGCTAAGTTGCCCAGGCTAGCCTGGAACTTATACTATTGCAGCCCAGGCTGGCCTCTCACCTGGGCTTCCGGAGAGTGAGCCGGGACTGACTATCCGCCCCACCACACTTGACCGTGATGATATTTTAAGCTGTCTCATCAATGCCAGCTAATCTTCCCTTTCAACCAGAGGAGGAGGAAGAGGAGGAGGAGAGGCCCTGGGCTTAGACGCTTCCGCACATGAGGGACTTGGGGTAGAATTTAATAATCATTGTATTTATTTCCATGGTAAGTGATTCTGGTTTTCCATTCATGAAATTTCCATTTAAAAACCATTTATTCAAGCTGCTGAAAACCGAAGCCGTTCAATGACTTGGTAATTGTTGAAACTGACTGATGGGTTCCTGCGGGGTACACGCATCTGTCTATTTCTGTATCACATTTTCCATAATAAAATGTTTTTTTTTTTTAAATCGAGCCACTTAAGCAAAATTATTATGTAAATAACAATCCACAGCGGCTCACAGGGGATGGAAGCACCCAGTGTGCCTCAGTGAGGGCGGGGAAGGGGTGGGGGGGGGCCTGCGCAGCGGGGGCGGGGGACCCTGGTGCAGAGGAGGTGGCAAGAGGTTGAGAAGCAAAGGTAGGGCCAGAGAAACAGGGGGAAGTGTGGGAGAACTCCAGGCCTGGGGAGGGGAGGGCGGACCCCTCACTGTCTCTCACTGGCTTCCCAGAGAAGGCTGCTGCTGGGAGCAAAGACAGACAGATGGACTGGGGCACGCACTGCTGGGGCTGAGGTCAGAAAGTCAAGAACAGGGGCGCCCTTCTGACCTGGGCCCTGGATCCAAGCACTGTGTACAAAAGACATCTGCTCCCAAACCGTTTTGTCCTCCCAGCACTGGGGACACAGCAGGCTAGGAGCGCAGGAGCACAGAAGCGGTCCTGGCTGCCCCCCACCCCACCCTCAGCATCAGAGAAGGGGAAACTAAGCCGCCCAGAGACAGGAAGTGACTTTCCCATGGCTACAGAGCTAGGCTGCAGGGTTGGGTGGGGAGCACTCTGAGGCACCTCTGGTCAGGGCTCTCTGTCCATGTCCCCACCCTGGCTTCTCCTTTTAGGCGTCTGAACCTGTCTGTGGCCCTTACCACCATCAGGCTAGATGGAGACTGGACCCCCAGACCAGTCCCCAAGTCCCATAGTGCCTAGCAACAAGGCCCATCTCCATCACCCTCTCCTTCATCCTGGGTCTGCCAACTTCACTTAGCCTGCTCCCTGCTGGCTGTGTGTGTGTGTGCAGGCTATGTGAGTGTGTGCACACCTCTGTGTGTGTGTGTGTGCGCGCGAGCGTGTGTGTGTGTGTGTGTGTGTGTGTGTGTGGGAGTGGGAGAGTATGTATAGGTGTGAGTCTGTGAGTGTGTGTCTGTGTGCTCCCGTCTCTGTTTATGTGTGTCTCTGTGGGTATGTGCAAGTGCGTGAGTGTGTGTCTGTGTGTGTGTGTGTGTGTGCGCGCACGTGTGAGAGTGGGAGTGTGTGTATATGTGTGAGTATGTGAGTGTGTGTGAGGGTCTGTGCATGTGCGTGTGATAGGGTACAGGGGTGCTTCAGGCCCTTTGGCCAGGGAAGTCGGGATGGGGGTGGAGCCTTGACTTCCTGTTGTTATCACCCTGGGGCTCCGGGGGGGATTTCCCTGGCCACCCCCACCCCCCTAGGGAAGGGGAAGGAGACTGGGTGAGTCACAAGCCTGGGGCGGGAACCCAAGGGTGAGGAGGGGCAGGAGGAACCTTGTCACTGGTACCTTTGTAGGACCTGTTTCCTCGGACAGACATGCTTCCTCCCCTGTCCCACCCCCCTCTCCATGTGATCCCATGGTTGCTTACCTTGGTGCTGGGGCCAGTTGGGGACACAGAGAAAGGGGAAGCCTTATTCTGGGGGTTCTGTGGAGAGAGAGTTGGGGCAAGGAGATGGGAATGGTGTTGTGAAAAATTCTGGACACCTGCCCCCCTCCCCCAACCGCTGCTCCGTCCTTCCCTTCCCACCCTCCAGGGCAGTTGAGCGAGCCTGACCTGATGGTTAACGTCGGGTCCATTTCTTTCCGTGTCTGCAGAGAGAGGGGGGTGGGGGGGGTATGTTGCCAGCCGTTCCTACACACTGTTCCCATGCCTGTCTGCCCTCTCCCCTGCATCTGCCCATCCACACTCACCTGTGTGCTCTGATGGGGGGTCCAGACTTTGCTTCTCGGCCTCCAGGGGCTTAGACATTCTTATTTCTGGGAACAGAGAAGAAATACGGAGATTGGAGAGGAGAGAGAGGAAGCCAGGAGGGCTCTAAGGTCCTTCTTCTGCCAGCCCCACCCGCAACTAAGTCTTTTCCAACCTGGCTCCTAACCCTGACACTTCTGAGTATCTCCTTCAGAAAGTTCATGAGAAAGGACACCTCCAAAAAAGAGGTACAGGACGTGTCACCTACCGTGAGGCACCGGGGACGGTGGGAGGTGGGGTAAGGTCACACACAAGAAGACATCGGCAGTCTGCGAGGGGACGGTAGGGCCCCATAAAGGAACCCGGAACAACCTCTGGCCTCCGACCCCAGGCAGGTGGCCGAGGCTCTGGTCCTGCCCTGCCAGGTTTCAAGTGAAACACGTTTTCCATTCTGAGGAGGGTAAGCGAGATGCGATGGGGTTGCAGGAACCCCAATGCAGGGAGCTGTCAGATCTCAGGGTGTGATTCAGCCATCCTCTGTCCCACCACTTTCCCTGTCCCCCCCCCCCGCCCTCCGCCCTCCGCCCTCCTCCCTCCCCCCCATGTCCCCGCCTAACTCCCACTGGCCTTCCGTCCTGCCTGACACCACAAGCCTGCCTGCCCCACCTTACTCCTCTCCGACCCCGTAGCCATCCACCTCTACCCTGACCCTACTCTTCAAAGCAACTCTGGACTTTATGGCCCCCAAAGCCTTGAATCCCAGCTGGGCTTGCAAATCTACCCACAGAGGAAGGTGGCAGGTAGTGAGTCAGGTGCTAGAGGAAGGAAGGTCCTTGCAGGCTGACACCTGACATCAGAGGTGCCTGTCTGCTGCCACCCAGCACTGAGCCAAACAGGACACATGAGCCATACTAGTGCTAAGGGTCTCTATTTCATATTGACGAAGCTGAGGCCGCCAGGGCTGCCAACCCACACCGAACAGTTACGTCAGCAGCAGCACCCTGGTGTTCCTGAATCCAGGGTCTCTCTACTAATCTGGACCCCTCGGGCCTCCTCTTCATCAATTCATACTGTCCTTGTCAAGACACTGACTCATGCCCTGCCTGGGCCTGGGCTGCGGCAAGAGTGGCCCCCCAACCTCCAACCCCCTGCCCCCCCCCCGCCCGCCCACTATTCTCAGCTCCTGTGCCTCAACCCATATTCGAGTGTTCAGCCCAGACTCCAAGTCGTTCACGTGACCTTGACTCTTAAGTTGTCTCGGACCTCGCTCACAACACCCCTCCTCGATCACCCAAAAGCCCCAGCAAAGTCTCGAAGGCAGGCGAAAGTGTGCCCAGAACTCTGCACCAGGAAAAACAGAAAGTCTAGGAAATTTCGGAATTGAGGATTTCTTGAGGTGAAACACTACCCACTCGCGTTTTAGACTCTTAATCCAAAAGCTGGGTGGAGGGGGCAGGCGACGGCCCACAGGCTAAGAGTAAGTACTGTTCTTGCAGAGTGCCGGAGCTCAGCTCCCAGCACCCATGCTTGGTAGCTCACAACCGCCTGTAACTTCAGGGGTTCCAAAGCCTGCAGACAAGTGCACATACTGGCCTCTCCATATACACAGTTAAAAAGAAAAAAATAGTAAAAGCCAAGTCGGGCATTGTGCAAGTGTGAGTGTTGGGCACAGTGCACGTGCGAGTGTTGGACATTGTGCACTTGTGAGTGTTGGATATTGTGCACTTGTGAGTGTTGGACATTGTGCACTTGTGAGTGTTGGGCACTGTGCATGAGTGAGTGTTGGACATTGTACACGTGCTGAGTGTTAGGCACTGTGCATGAGTGAGTGTTGGGCACTGTGCATGTGTGAGTGTAAGTAAACACTGCAAGGAGAGCAGAGGAGATGGCCGCCCCAGAAGCCAGCATCTCCACTTCTGGGTAGCTGATAGGCAGAGGAAGCTCTGAGCATGTGTCTCAAGGGTGGAAATGCTAGCCTAGCATAAGGCCTTGGGTTCCGTTCCCAGCAACACACACACACACACACACACACACACACACACACACACACACACACACACACACCGTCCCACGCTCCTCCAAACATACAATAACACACACACACATTCACCACCACACACACCACACATACACACCAATACCACACACACACACACACACACACACACACACACACAGAGGAAAAAGAATAAGTTGCCGCCAAAGGCCCAGGCCCACGTACCATGGCCCGACAGCCTATATGTAGACCAGATAACTACAATGTGGTACGTCCATACAACGAAGCACACTACACCAGTGAAAATGGACAAACTCCCGCTTCGCACACACTACTGGGTGCTGCAAGCTCAGTGAAAGTGGCCGAACACAAATGCAAACATACATCTGTGAGTCCGAGACACTGAGCTTAAGAGCCAGAAAACTAGGCTGGTCATGGTGACAATGGCTGGAAACCCAAGGTTTCAGAGGTCGAGCCATGAGGATGGGAAACTCAAGGTTGTATGTTCAGCTACACTGTAAGTCTGAGGCTAGCCTGGGCTATAAGAGAGACCGCGTCTCAAAACAAACCGGAGCTGGAGTGGCAGCTCAGTGGATATAAAGGATTTACCATGGAACACTGACACCCTGAGTTTCAGGCTCGGAAACCCACCATGAAAGCGGAAAACCAACTCCTGAAAATTGTTCTCTGACTTCCGCACACACCCCGTGGAGCTCCAGTAATAAATAAATAAATATATATATATTAACACACAAAAACTTCATAAAAACATCAAACAAACAAACTGCTCAGAACCCTCTAGAAGCTCAGGCCCTGTGCTCAGGCAATCAAAGTCACACGAGTGAGCACTTCTGGGGGCGTGAGGCGAGGCAGTAGGGAGGGGCTTTGTATGTCAGAGCTCACCAAGCTGTTTGCTTAAATTACAGCACTTCACTATTGCTCTTTGTCTTGTTTGTTTGTCTGGCTGGTTGGTTGGTTGATTTGAGACAGGGTTTCTCTGTGTAGCCCCGGCTGTCCTGGAACTCACTCTGTAGACCAGGCTGGCCTGGAACTCTCTAAGTGGCTGAAGATGACCTTGAACTTCTGACCCCAATGCCTTCACCTCCGAAGCACTGGGAATGCAGAGTGCACCAGCACGGCCAGTTTATACGGTGTTGAGAATGGAACCCGAGACTCTGTGTATACCAGGCAAGCCCTCAGTCCCTCCTTGGTTGGTTTGTTTGTTTTTTGAAGCAGCTTCTCACTCTAGCCCAGGGTGGCCCTCAAGCTCGCAGCAATCCTCCTGCCTCAGCCTCTGGAGTGCTAGAATTGCAAGGTTGAACCACCCCAGGCCTGGCTTGTATACTGTATTTCAACAGGGGTACTAGAAGGATAACTTTGGCTGGCATCTTGCCAGGACTACTCTGGGCCAGCTTCTTGTGGGATGATGCTTGGGTGTGGTCATTATCAATCAATCAATCAATCAATCAATCAATCAATATGACGAGCACTGTGGGAAAGGAGAGAGAGAGAGACCCCAGGGCTAGTAGGCCAGGCAACCCAGCCTAATCCAGGAGCCCCAGGTCCTAATGAGAAACCTAGTCTCCAAAAATAAGTCAAAGGGCTGGTGAGATGGTTCATGAGGTAACTGTTCTTGCCTCTAAAAGCCTGAGGTCTTACGTCCAATTCCCAGGACCCACACGGTGGAAGAAGAGAACTGGCTCCCACAAGTTATCCTCTGACCTCCCCATGCATACATAGCTTCTGCGCACCCACACACACATAAATAGTGTGAAAAAAATAAGGTGCACTCGCTTTTGAGGCGTGACACCCAAGTTTGACCTCTGATCTCCATACACACAGGCACATATGTGTATGTGTGTAATGTGCACTGTCACATGGGAACTGGCATGTTCTTGCGCACGCCCATTAATAGAAGCTAAACACAAGCCACTCCATGTTTCTATAAAAGCATAGACTGAGGAGGGCAAGTGAGGGCTGAGGAGGGCAGAAGAGGACAGGAAAGGGCATGGTGGGAGGGCTGGGGAGCCAGGCAATGAGTAACGCTAGTCACAACTTACCCAGATCTTAGCCCCTCTCCAGGCAGCTTCTAACCAACCCTCCCTGGGGCCCAAATCCCACCCCTTTGTGGCGACCCCATGAAACACACCCACTCTGCATCACCAGTTCCTGTGTCTGATTCAGCAGCCTTGCGTGCTAGATGGTGCTGTCCCTTCCCGGCAAGAAATATCCAGGTCCCCTAGCCTGGCCTTCAGGGTGTGGCCACCAGCCTCGACATCATGTGTCCAGTTCCTCACTGTTTTCAACACAGAGGCCATATCTCTGTGCTTGGGGAAGCCACCTGACATGGCCACAGCTGGCCAAATAAATACCTCTGTAGCCCACAGATGGGGCAGCCTCTGACCTCTCTACCCCAGAAGTCCCACATTCAACCCTGCCCTCTGCTGTGAGGTAGCTTGGTCCCTCCCAAAAGCCACGTGTGCTGGTCTACTTCTTCTTCTTCTTCTTCTCCTCCTCCTCTTCCTCCTCCTTCTCCTCCTCCTCCTTCTTCTTCAACGTTTTTCAAGACAGGGTTTCTCTGGGTGTGGTGGCCCTGGGTTGTCCTGGAATCACTCTGTAGACTAGGCTGGCCTCGAACTCACAGAGATCTGTCTGCCTTCACTTCAAAATGTCTAATGATTCACTTGTATGTATTCATACACACGTACTGTGCTGTGGCAGGTGAGTGGAGGTCAGAGGACTATGTGAAGAAGTAAGGTTCTCTCCTTTCATCATGCGAGTTCCAGGACTGAACTCAGGTCCTTAGGCTTGGCGGCAAGCACCTTTAACCACTGAGCTGCCGCCATCTTGTTGGCCCTATCAGAGTGTCATGGAGCCCAGGCTGGCTTTGAACTCGATATGTAGTCAAGGATAGTTATTAACTTCTGATGCCTTCCGCTCCCATCATCTCCTGAGTGCCGGGATTACCAACACCAACACGGGCTGGAGGTAGAACCCATAACCTTCCTCTCTCAACTTCCCCCATTCTTGGATTAAAGCTATACACCACATCTGATTTGAAAAGTAGGATCATTAATGAAATATATAAGGTAAAATAAAGCTATTATCTAATATGATTGCTATCATTTGTAACTTTTGTTCGTTTTTGTTTTATTTTTTTTTCCAGACGGGGTTTCTCTGTATAACCCTAGCTGTCCTGGAACTCAATCTGTAGACCAGCCTGGTCTCGAACTCACAGAGACCCGACTGCCTCTGCCTCCCAGGGTGCTGGGAGTACAGGTGAACGCCACCACCGCCCAGCCGATCGCTGTCATTTATAAGAGGGGGAATTTGGCTTGCAATCCCCATACCAAGAAAGCTAAAGGCAGGAGGATTGCTGAGAGCTGAAAGGGAGGGAGAGAGGATGACTGAAGAGGAGAGGAGACCAGACAGACAGACAGACAGACACACGCAGAGGGAGGACCACACAGAGGCATTAGGAGAACACAGTCACTGCAAGCCACAGACACAAGCCTTGGATGGACTGGGCCCTGTCAGAACCTTAGCTCAGAACTGCAGCCTCCAGAATTACAAGAGAACACATCCGTACACTCCAGCCACCTGCTTGGTGACAACTTTCATATCAGCAGCCCAAGCCTCCCATCGGTCCTGCCCTCCAGCGGTACGCCCCAAGTCCCAGCGCAGTGGCGTCGCGTCCCGGTTTCCTCTCTCACAGACAAGGACCTCTTCTGAGTCATCACCAGCCCAGAGCAGGTCCTGCCTGCTGAGGTCCGTCTCCCACAGGCTTGCTCTTTCTTCCTGGTCTCTCTCCCATCCTGCTGCCTCTCCACGGTCCTCCCCTGAAGCTCTGATGCACACTGGTCCCTCTGTCCTCCACTCTGTCTGACTGCCCAACCCTTCATGCCTCAGGACCCACCACTCCGATGGCCCTTGCTCAGAGACCAGAGTCTCCCCGCCACCCCACCGTCTGTGCTCAGTTCTTTCTGCCCCATCATCTCTCATCATCATCCAGGGGCTGTGGCCCTCTGGGACACATGTGTCTCTCTTATCAGTCTGAGAACTCCTCCAAAGCAAGTCTGGGTTTGGGGGGGGGTGTCTTGTTTTCTGTTTTTGTTGTTTTGGTTTTTCGAGACAGGGTCTCTCTGTGTAGCCTTGGCTGTCCTGGACTCGCTTTGTAGACCAGGCTGGCCTCGAACTCACAGCGATCCGCCTGCCTCCGCCTCCCTGAGTGCTGGGATTAAAGGCGTGTGCCACCACAGCCTGGCTGCAAGTTTGGTTTGATCTTGGGGTTGTCATAGATGACAGTCAGTGACCCCTCTTCTGCACAGGCCTCCCTGGTCCCCACTGTGGTCCCCACCATGCCCTGTCCACCTAGGGAAAGTGACCCTGCCCCTGCCCTTTGAGGGGATGGTAGCTCGGGACAAAAAGTAAGAGAAAACAAAAACAAAAACAAAAACACCACCATTCTGTTTGCTTTATCCTTCCTAAAATTTCACACCATGACCCAGCACTCCACACTTGATGAGAAAGGGTGGAGGGTGAAATAGGGCTCCATCGACTGACCGATTGATTCAACTGTAGTCCCCACCCACGCTAGACAAGTGACTTACCACTGAGCTACAGTAACAGCTCCCTCCCTTTTAGAGACAGGGTCTCCTGTTGCAAAGGCTGGCCTCAAAATTCACTACGTTCAAGGGATGACCTTGGACCCTGGGTCCCCCACCTCTGCTTTTTGTGGTGGGACTATCTGGATGCACCCATGCTCAGTTTATGTGGTTTTGGGGTTCAGACCCCATACTAGGCAAGAACTCTTGGCTCCCCTCCCCCCCTTTTTTTAATCTTCAGACCAGATCTTGGTAATTTGTACAGGTTGGCCTTGAATTTGCAATCCTCTTGCCCGCAGGCTCCTGGGTAGCTGGGATTATGGCCTGTGTCACCAGCCCTGGCCTGTTTTTGTGCTGTGCCTTGTTGTTTAGTTTTTGTTTTTGAGATAGGGTCTCTCTGTGTAGCCCTGGCTGTCCTGGAACCTGGACAACCTGGAACTCACTATGTAGACCAGGCTGGCCTCAAATTCGACATTCCTCTTGTATCAGCCTGCAGAGGCCAGTAAGCAAGCCTGAGCTAACACACGGTTAGAGCTCCGTTTTCACCGGAAGCCAAATGATGCCGGTGTCGGCGTCCCGGGCATCAGCCATTGAAGGCTCTGCCTCACCTTCAGTCCAGACGGAGCCAGCCCTAATCACGAACATTGCCACCACCTCCACCCAGACACCCGCTTCAGTGACACATAGGTTGACCTTGGCTCTCAGATTTTTAAAAAATGCGTATGAGTGTGTGTGTGTGTGTGTGCGCGCGCGCGCGTGCGCGTGCGCATACATATGTGCTGCTATGGCCAAAACTCAAGGCTTCGCGCATGCACACCAAGTGCTCCTACCACGTAACCACACACCCTGCCTGGGCACTCAGATTTTTAAAAGTTCCTCCAGGGGATTTTAAGGTGCTCCCGAACCCTGGCACCTCCCGAATGCTCAAACACATACAAAAGTTGCGTATGTATTTACGGCTGCCCCTCCCCGTCCATCCTTAGGCCACGTGTGATTTTTTTTTTTTTCAGGAACTGGCAAGGTAAAGTACCAGGCTTTCTCAGAGCTGCCTGGTCCCTTAAATTCCACCAGCCTCAGGCCAGACCCACCCCAAGCTGCCCAAGCTCTGAGTTCACCCTCGCTTGCCCCAAACGGCTCAGGGCTGGGACCCTAGGTCCCTTCTCCCCTCCCCGGCCCTCCCTCTGCGACTTTCACTTCTCCTCTCTGCATTTCCCTCAGCCAGTTTTTAGCAGGCTTCGGCTAGCTTCTCGTTAGCGCTTACCGAAAACGGGGCTAAATATAGAGAGCCCAAGGGCTGCCCCTCACCCCGCCGGCCCCACTTGGCCTGTCCCCTGGGTCCTCTGCCTCCACAGCAGAGTCCATGGCCCTGGAGCCCCCACGGGCAGGATTGGCTGCTACCGGGAACCTCTGTGGGCCCAGCAGTCCCGGCCCCCTGCCCTCCCCAGGAGTGTTACCTCACACCTCTCTCAACCTCACAGCTGTCCCAGGTAACCTCAAGGGACCAAACACTTCAGTGCTGTCCGGAGGGGAGGGTTGGAGATTCTGGTAGCAGACACATGACTAATGGGTACTACCCCCACAAGGTACAGCCAGCAAGGCAACACCCCACCCCAACATAGATATGTGTGGATCCCAGAGAAGAGTGAGGTCAAGGGCATCACCTTTCACAGCCTCAGATTGGAATGAATGAATGAATGAATGCAGGAAAGGTAAACTAAGGTTGATACCATCCAAAGCAGATTCCACCTGCCACGGCCCCAGACGCCTTACGTACGGCACAGTTTGCACGTGGTTATGCTTGCACGGCAGCCCTTGCCGCAAATAGCTACGCGACTTTTGCATGTAATAGAACATTCAGGAGGTGCCAGGGTTCGGGAGCACCTTAAAATCACCTGGAGGAACTTTTAAAACTCTGAGTGCCCGGGCAGGGGGTGTGGTTCCGTGGCAGGAAAACACTTGGTGTGCATGCACAAAGCCTTGAGTTCTGGCTATAGCAGCGCACACTCACGTGCATGCACGTACACACGCGCGTGTACACACTCCATATACACTTTTTTGAAAATCTGAGAGCCCAGGTCAGCCTATGTGTCGCTGAAGCAGGTGTCTGGGTGGAGGTGGTGGCAGTGTTCTAGTGAAAATGGAGCTCTAAGCGTGTTAGCTCGTGCTTGCTTGCTTGCTAGCCTCCATAGACTGATACAGGAGGAATGTCAAATTTGAGGCCAGCCTGGTCTACATAGTGAGTTGCAGGTTCTAGGACAGGCAGGGCTACATAGACCTATCTCGATGCCCCCTCCCATTCCCAAATTCCAAAACAAAACAAGAAAACCTGTCTACAACATCCTGATTATATTTGGGGGGGGGGGTTGGAGACAGGGTTTCTCTGTGTAGCCCTGGCTGTCCTGGAACTCACTCTGTAGACTAGGCTGGCCTTGAACTCACAGAAATCCGCCTGCCTCTGCCTCCCAAGTGCTGGGATTAAAGGCGTGCGCCACCACGCCGGGCCCAACATCTTGGTTTTTGTCACCTGACAAATCAAACCTCCACCCTATCGCCAAAGCAGACTTTTCTTAAGCTTGTAGACAAAGGGCTTGCCAGGCAAACATGACGGCCTGAGTTCAAGTCCCCAGGACCCCATTTTCAAAAAGCCAAGTGCAGTGACGTGCGTGCGTCTGCAATTCCAGTGCAGACAAGATGGCAAGATGGAAGATGGGGAATTCCTCGGAGCTGGCCAACCAGTTAGCCTGTGTCAGACAAGAGGGAAGGCATGAACTGACACCCTGAGGTTGACCTCTGACCTCCACAGAGACTTGCCCACACTCACATTTGCATGTGTGACTGCACACCCCCGCACACTCCCACACATACAGACACCAGGCCTACAGGGAGACAAACACATAGATAGGACCGGCGTGCGAAGAAAGACCCATCCAGACACACACACACACACACACACACACACACACACACACACACACACACACACACACACACGCACGCACTTACTCACACCCAGAGCGGCACACGGGCACGCACACACTCACGCAGTCGAAGGCAGGGACACATGTGATGTGTGTACACTCGTGTCCAGAATCGGATCATTCTGAGAAAGAACCGCACAGACCCCTGAGACACTTCACAGCCGAGGAGGAGGAGGCGGTGAGCGATCTGCCCGAGGCCACGAGACGCATATTACTCACACCCTCGCAGCGTATTGATTCTTGTCAATGCTACATGGTGAAAAACCTGTAAGAGTTCTCCTGGGTAGGGCTCTTTCCCCACCCCCATACCCCCACCCCCTCATGCCCCCCACCCTCTAGAAATCCCCAGTAAAGGGTCTAATGCTTTGTCCAGTACCTACAAGCTCTCACTTGACCTCAAAGAAGGGCGTGTCGTTAGCAAAGCCACTACACCTGGGCAGACGATCTGAGCTTCGTATCTACACTGAACAGGTACATGCGTGTACAACCACAGTCACCTCAATGAACGAACACCTGTCAGTCTGTAGTTCTATCTTCCACCTCCACCATTTATATCCTAGCTCAGACAGCTCCACCAGGAGGCCATCCCTGTCACCGTGACAGCTGAACTGAATAACTTCTGGCCTCTCTCCGCATCCCAGCCCTGAGCACTGCACAACCATCCTTTCCATCAGACTCGGGGCTCCAGAAAAGCAGATCTGAAGCCTCCTGGCCCAGACATATTTCCAGCAAGCACTGTCCAGCATAAACTGTCCGGTAAACAGCCATTGTCAGAGGGGCTCGGCGATGCCCCCATACGCTGATGCACGTCCGAGGGACACACCCCAAGCCCCGACTCACACCTACGGTCACCCGGGAGCTCGACACACACTCAGCCATGGCCAGAGAGTCACGCCGAGGAAAGCGAGCATGAAGCAGTGGGTTTTTGCCGTTTCCCAGCCCTGTGTCGAGCATCACTGGCCTCACGGTACAGTTCCTGGCACACTGCTAGGACTTGGAGTACCAAGTCTGGGAGGAGACACACACCCTCTATGGCGCAAGTCACCAAGTACAAATCACCTGGTACAGTGCCTGCGCAGTGCTCACCCAGGTGAGCTCCTAGTAACTCACAAATGTAGTCAGAGCAGGGTGAGGAGGACCAAGGGATGTGATTAGTGCCGGTTTGCATTGGGGAGGTCGGGGGGTGGAGGAAAGACTTCCTTGAGGAAATGGCCGCTGAGGTGGATGAAGCCAAGCCAAGAAGTCATGGCTAAGGACACAGACGGAACGCCACACACAGCAGCCCCCAGCACATCCAAGAGTGTGCGCTGCCCCGTAGACAGTGGTTCTTGAAGGTGATCAGGGATGCCCCAGGCACACACCAAGCTGAGGCTCACACCTTCTGTCACCTAGGAGCTTGGCGCACGGGACTCAGAATACCACACCCGCATGCACACATGCACACTTGCACACACTAGCTCGGGGGAGAATGGCACTACCCAAACGCAACAGCTTGGCCTTCTAAAACCCTGCAGCAGCCCCCCCCCCCCGGGTCCAAGGGGTCACTTAAACAGCCCATATGAAGTCCTCCCACCAGCACACTACACCCTCTCTTGTCCTGTCCCCTCAGTGGGGAGACAGATTGGAAGCTCCCAGTGCCTAATGCAAAACAGCAGCAAAGAGAAGCCTAGGAAGGGGACCAAGTGAGGGAAGAAAGGGTCCGAGAGCACAGCGCCCCAAAACAAAGAGGACAGCTGAGGAGGTGCGGGGAGGGGTCTGCAGCGGTAGGCAGCAGAACAGAGGGGGCGAGGGGCAAACGCGCTGTCTACGCTTGCTCTCCACCCATGAGAAGGTATCAGACTCTTACCTGGAGCCCCCATGCTGGAGTGAACCATGCTGCCCGCCAGCCGGTGCTGGGGAACAACTGTGTCATCTCCCCGCCCTCTGTGGGGGCCAGCCCTCTGGGCCGGAAGTCACCCCGGGAGGAAACCACAGGGCCGGTCCGCCCCCTTCGGAAGGGAAAAATACCCTGGCCCACAGCGGCCCAGTCGACCCCAAATCATGAGTGTATTTGAGGGTAGGGGTTAGTCGGGTGGAAAGCGAGGAGGCTGGAATAACTGACTCTTGCTGGGGCGGCTGGAGGGGGGGCCGCACCAAGGAGGTGTCTCTACGGTCCTCCTGCCCCCGCAGCATGACAGTGAACACATCTGGAGCAGGGCGTTTGGGGCCCGAGAGAGAAGACGAGGGCAAACCAAAACAAAGGCAAGCACAATTTGAGGTCTGTTTGAGGAGGGCTCTCTCAGGGCCTGACCCTGCACCTCACACGTAACAGGTGTCAAGTGACAGGGCAGTGTTCTGTGCTTCAGCAGCGGCTTTCTCAAAGTCTCTGGACCAAGAAGCATCCAAGTCAAAAACCAGGATGCTGTGGACAGACCAAAGCCTGCGACCTGTGCCACAGGTAAGACAGCCCGGGCCACCCACCGCTAGGAAGAATCAGTGCCCATGAGCGGTGGCAGTGAGGGCAGAGGGTCGAAGACATAGCCAGAGGCAGCTAGAAGTCTGTCAGAGTGTAAATGCATGCAGTGGAGCTGAGCCTGAGTCGCGGAGGTTTCCTGTGCGGTTCTTCCCGCCGCTCCGCTCTCAGCCCTGCGGTTTCCGTGACGGCCGCCAGAGGGCGGCAGCGTCCAGTCAATGGGCCGGAGGGCGGGGCTGGCTGCGAAGGAGGGAGCCCCGCCCTCCGCTCCCTCCCGGCCCACAACCTTCCCCCCCCCCCGCGCCCCCCCGCCCCGCCACCCCGCGCGCACACCTGCGAGGGTCACACAAAGGCGCAGGACTCCGGCGCACAGTGGCGCAGACAAAGGCGCGCCCGAGCCAACTGCCCTCTTCTTCCTCTCAGCTCCAGGGGTCCGAGTTGCTGAGTTGCCTTGGGGGCTCCCAAACATGGCTCTCCTGTACACCAGGGCCATCCAGGACACTCTACACCCCAAATGGAGGCCCCCCCAACCACACGTGTGTGTACACACACACACAGAGCCTGGAGTCATCCTTCTATACACATATATACACTCAAGTGTTTCTTCTCAAAACCCCGTATTTCACACGAACGCACAGATTCACTAGTACCCATCTCTGCAGATGGCCCCAGCACCAAGGTCCCTCAACCACATGTGCTTCTTGTACTGCCTCACACAGACCCACCCGCACAGGGCATATCTACACACATGGCCGTCCCAGGCCTGGCCACATGTGCCCACCCTCCCACGTGCACAGCCATGAAGGGCTCTCTGTCCCCAAGCCCTGTGCAGGTAGACACCCGAAGACCTGGCAGCCAGGCAGGCCTGCCAGGAACGAACTCGGCTCTTAGTGCTGCACACAGAGGCAGCTACACTCTCCAGCATCCTGTTGTCAGAAGGGCCCGCTTCAGAGGACGTCTGCAGACCACACAGCAGCTGGCTACAGAATTTCTACACACAGAAGTCGGGCGGCAGTAGGGTAGCCGGTTCTTGTCCTAAAGCCGGATTTGCCCAGTAAGCCCCAGTTTCCATTTACGATTTATCTTTCGAGAGGTTGGAAATCAGAGTAGTGGTGGGACTTGGGGCGGTATGGAGGGATAAAAACCTAACCACAAAAAAAAAAAAAAAAAAGAAAGAAAGAAAAGAAAAGAAAGAAAGCTGGGCGCGGTGGCGCACACCTGTCATCCCAGCACTAGGGAGGCAGAGGCAGTCGGATTGCTGTGAGTTCGAGGCCAGCCTGGTCTACAAAGAGAGTCCAAGGCATTCAAGGCTACACAGAGAAACCAAACAAACAAAAACCCTAACCAGTTGCCCCTCGCCCCACAGCCCACCGTTTACCAACCCAACATCCATGCATGTCAGAAGTGCATACACCAGGCTGGGGGGCCCTGGATGGTGAGCAGGGAAAGGGTGGGATGCCCACTTCCGGTGAGGCCTTCCCAGGTCTGCAGGTGAGGCCGGGCTGGGAAGGCCTCCAGAGTCCCCTGAGGGTAAATCCTACCCCTGTCACCTTCTGCGCAGAGCAGGAAGTCTAATGAGCCTATGCCAGGGACACTGAAGGAGGGGTGACAGACAAGGAGGGCAGAGTTTGGGGCACATGACAGGGCAGGGGATGGGCTGGCAGATTGTAATGAGTATAGGTATGGTGCAGAAGTGGCCTAGTGGCCTTCCTACCACAGAAGAGGTTAAGGTAAGGAGGGAACAGACGCTGGGGAGCACTGGAGGGGGGCACTCGAGGTGCTTGGAGCCTGCGGGAGGTGGCACAGGGGAGGCCAGGCTGAGCTCAAGGCTGAGCGGTAATTAAAGGAGACGTAGGGGGCTCCCCAGGGCCAGCGGGGCCGGTAACTGACACGCGGGCCCCATTGCTCCGCTCATATTTCTCACCGGATCGATACGTTTGACTCCCGACAAGACAATAATCGCTTGTACGCGGCCGGCGAGTCGATCAAATACATTATTAGAGCGAGGTCCCCCGGGGGCCCGCCGGGGAGCCATAGGGGGGGGAGTAGTCAGCCCACCGGGGACAGTAGAGTGAGATTCTTCACCCCTCACGGCCCTCTGCCATGGCCTCTTCCTCCTGGTCATCCCTGGGGACCCTCCCTGGTGTGTCCCTCTCTCTCTCTCTCTCTCTCTCTCTCTCTCTCTCTCTGGACTCCTGCTATCATAAACAATCATATCACCCAGCCTCGGCCTTATCCCTGGTCTGCACAGGGACCCAAAAGGTTTGCCCCCACGGGCGATGCTCTCATCTGTAGGGCCGAGGCACGCGGGAGCTCAGAGAGGCCCCCTCAGACCCCTAGCCTGGTGGGAGACATAGAGATGGCGTCCCCGGGCACATAATTGGCAGTTGCGATAGAAGATGGCCTTGGGCCTAAGAGCCAACAGTAGCCCTCTTCAATCTAGCCTCCATCCTGGATGTACACACAATGATCTTCGGGAACCTAGGTCAAGGGGAAGCCTCCAGGGCATCAGGGACAACTGACTTAGGGGCCTGAACAAACTCCCACATGTCGGGATATGTGGCCGCCCTCACTACTCTGGCTACCTTCCAGCCACACTTAACCCTAGCTCTGGGCTGTTCGGACGCACCGTGTGTCCATCTCTTGCCAACTCCCTTGGCTTCTGGGCTCAAACCTAGAGCTCTTTTAATTTTAAAAAGATTTCCCTTTATCTTCTGTGTATGAGTGTTTTGTCTGCACGTATGTCTGTGCACCCCGTGTGTGCCTGGAGCCCACACAGGTCAGAAGAAAGCACTGGATTCCCTGGAATTGGAGTTACAGACTAACGTGAGCTGCCATGGGGTGCTTGGAACAAACCCAAATCCTCTGCAAGAGCAGTTGCTGCTGGTTTTGTTTGTTTTTGTATTGTTGGTTTTTTGAGACAGGGTTTCTCTGTGTGGCCTTGGCTGTCCTGGACTCGCTTTGTAGACCAGGCTGACCTCAAACTCACAGAGATCCGCCTGCCTCTGCCTCCCGAGTGCTGGGATTAAAGGCGAGCACCACTACCACCCGGCTGTGGCTGCAGTAGCTGCTCTTAACTACCCAGCCATCTCCTGGCCTTTAAACACATTTCTTGGGTGGGAGGTCCCCCTCAGTACTGCATCTCCAATGGGCCCCAAGTCAATCAAGGTTCCAGGGCTGGACGTGCCATTCAGATAGACTGCTTGCTTAGCTCGGCGATCCCCACGAAGCTAGGCGTGGTGACACATGCCTGTAATGCCAGCATTAAGAGGCGAAAGCCACAGGATCAGAAGTTCAAAGTCTACATAGTAAATCCAAGGCTAGCCTGGGCTACAAGAGGCCCCCATCTCAAAAACAAACAAACAAAAAATCAGATGAATTAATTCTTTAAAGACCATCTACCCGAGGTAGCAGCGAGGGGTGGGGGGGTGGGGTAGCAGTGGTGGTGGCGGCGGCGGCGGCGTTCCTGTCTGATTTGCTATCTGAGCCATCTTAAGGGTATGAGTTTTGCTATCTCATTTTACTGAGGAATTAGGGCACAGAGAGGGAGCATCTGCATCAGCAGCCCCGAGTCACACAGCATGTGACTAGTGGAGTGAGGATTCAAACCCTAGTCTCTCCTCTCCCTGGCTTCCTTAAACCCTTCCCTCGCCCCCACCTGCCGGGTCTTAGGGATTAGGATTCATTCAGCGTCTTCTCCACTGTGGGGCTCTTTGCTAGACTCTGAAATCCCTCTTGTCATCTTGACAACACTGAGATGCCTTTCCTGCATCCCATACCCCTTAGATCCTTCCTTCCTCCCTTCCTCCCTCCCTCCCTTCTACCATTTCTTCCTTCCTTTTTTTTTTTTTTTTTTTTAATCCTTTTTTTCCTCCTGGTTGGGGGGAGCAAGGTTTCAGTATGTAGTCCTGGCTGACCTTGAACTCTCAGAGATCCGCCGCCTTTGCCTCCCAAGTGCAGGGACTAAAGGCGTGCGCCACCACGCCTGGCTTAATATCTGTCTCTTGGTGTTCGGCAAAGCACTAGGTTCCATCTGACCTCATCGACTTCTGTGGGGGGGGGGGCCCAGGCCTCTGCCACACATCTCTTCCCAGACACGGTGATGTATCCCTACAGGGCCAGCACTTTGAGAGGCTGATGAAGGAGAAGAACTTCAAATTCCGAGCCAGCCTGGGCTACAGAGTGAGACCTTGCCTCAAACACATACACACACACACACACACACACACACACACACACACACACACACACACACACACACACACACAAACACACACAAAGGGGCTGGAGAGATGGTTACGAGTAACCACTGCTCTTCCAGAGGACCAGAGTTCAATCCCCAGCACCACCTGGAACAACTCCAGGGTTGCCTGCACACACCCACAATACAGCAGACACAGTACATATAAAAAAAAAATAGATGAATAAATAAAATGTGAAAAGAAGGGGCTGGAGAGATGGCTCAGAGGTTAAGAGCACCAGCTGCTCTTCCAAAGGTCCTGAGTTCAATTCCCAGCAACCACATGGTGGCTCACAACCATCTATAATGAGATCTGGTGCCCTCTTCTGGTGTGCATGCAGGCAGAACATTGTATACATAATAAATAAATCAATCTTTTTTTTTTTAATGTGAAAAGAATTAAGGCTGTCATGTGCCTTTAATCCCAGCACCCTGGAGGCAGAGGCAAGCAGATCGCTGTGAGTTCGAGGCCAGCCTGGTCTACACAGTGAGGCCAGGACAGCCAAGGCTACACAGAGAAACCCTGTCTGGGGGAGGAGGTAGAAAGAAAGAAACCTGCCCTGCGGTGCATTTACGTAGCAATTTGTAAACAGACTTCAGAAGACAGAACACCACAGGAGGAAGGCCACTCCAGGCTGTGGGAACAGGGGAGGTGGTGACCCCAAGGCTGGTGTAGCTGAGTGCTGGGAGCCAGGCCAGGCAGTGCTGGAGGCTGCGGGGCGGGGCTGGCCTGGCCCCTCTCAGGCCTTGCAGGCCATATTAGCTTTAGAGGTTGGAGACGTTCCTCAATGGTGGAATCCAGTGAGCAGCTTGGGACATGGCTCAGGAGGGCGGGTAATTTCAATCCGGGTACAGTAGGAGGGGTTTTAAGTGGGAGGTTGGCGTGATTCTGTGAACAGTGTGTTGTGTGTGTGAGTGGGCGTGTTCAAGTGCGTGTGCATCAGTGCATATTCCTCTGTAGTCACTCACCTTGCTTTTTTGTTTTTGTTTTTGTTTTTCGAGACAGGGTCTCTCTGTGTATTAGCCTTGACTATCCTGGACTCGCTTTGTAGACCAGGCTGGCCTCGAACTCACAGAGATCCGCCTGCCTCTACCTCCCGAGTGCTGGGATCAAAGGCATGTGCCACCTCTCCCGGCCCTCACTCTGCTTTTAAAGACGAGATCTCTCACTGGTCCCTGGGTGCCAATTTGGCTAGACAGGCTGGCAAGCAAGGCTCAGGCATGACCAGTCTCCACTTGCCAGCACTGAGGCGTTTGACGTCTGTGTTGGGAATCAAACTCAGGTCCTGGAGCTTGCGCTGCAGGCACTTTACCAATGGCTTCTCTCCCAGCCCCTCTGTGATTATTTTTAAGACTTTAAAAAAGTATTTTATGTGTATGGGTCATTGTCTGCATGTATTGCATGTATTTATGTGTACTGTGTACATACCTGAGGCCCACAGAGACCAAGAGAGGGCATCAGGTTCCCCGGAAACAGGAGTTACAGACAGTTGTTAGCTGTCATGCGGGCGCTGGGAATTGAACTTGGGCCTTATGCAAGAGCATCCAGTGCTCTTAACCTCTGAGCCATCTCTCCAGCCGCTCCGTGAGCATTTTAATGAGCACTGATGGCTGATGTGGTGTGGAGCGGCAGCTGGTATGACAAGGCAGGAGCAGGTCATAGCAGGAGGGGAGGATAGAGACAGGTGTCCCTGGAGACCATTTGCCAGTAGGCAAAGCAAGATTTGGAAACTGGCTGATGACATAAGCTGAGGGAGCGGTGGAGTCAGGAATGACCTCCACGTACCTGGAAGTACCTTTTCACCATCAGAGATAATGAAGGAGTCCTAAGCTCATGAAAAAAAATTGCTTTTTCTTTCTTTCTTTCTTTAAAAAAAAACAAACAACAACAACAACAAAAAAAAACAGGGTTTCTCTTTGTAGCTTTGGCTGTCCTGAAACTCACTTTGTAGACCAGGCTAGCCTTGAACTCACAGTGATCCACCTGACTCTGCCTCCCAAGTGCTGGGATTAAAGGTGTGCACCACCACCAGCCGGCTTACATGTTTTTTAATAGGAAGAAAATGGGATACAATAATAGTTTCTGCCTGGAATACAGTGGCAAGGACTCAGTTGGTCTCAAGTATTCCCAGATGGGTCCCGTGTGAAGACCGACTCCAGCCTCTCTGTCTCCCTCCCCGACCGCATCTCTCCATGGCTGCTTGGACCATCAGTCCATCTCACTTGCTCTTGCTTCTTTCAAGCCATAGACCTGCAAGAGCTGGCTGTGGTCGTGTTTGCCCCCTGCGCTCAGGTGTGTGTGTGTTTGTGTGTGTGTGTACACGCACATGCACAGGAGCACACATATATGTCACACTTGTGTGGAAGCCAGAGCATAACCCGAGGCTTCGTTCTTAGACTGTCTCCTTTGAGAGACCAGGCTAGGGTCTCTCTCCCTAGCCTGGAGCTCAGCAATTGAGCTGGTAAGTCTCAGGAATCCTCCTGCCTCTGCCTCCCCAGCCCTGGGATCACAAGACTGTGAGAACACACCCAGCATCTTTAAGTGGGTCCTGAGGCTCAAACTCGTATCCTCACGCTCGAGAGAGCCAAGCTCAGGGGGGATGCTTCTTATAAATTTTTCGAGTCGTCATACAAACTGATGCGTTTTCTTTTGTGTTACCAACAATCACAGAGCTGAACCCCCCAAAAAAGACTGAGACTCCTGCCAGCCTGCGCATCTCAGACTACGTGTCTTCTGGGGAGAGTCCTGGCACCCAGACCCACCAGTCTCTCAGGGAGCAGACCCTTCCGTGGAATCCCAGCACCTCCCACTGCACCAGACTCCTAAAAGCCCTCAGGAGAACAAAGAGCTGTCTTCACCAGCCAGCTGACTCTCACCCAACTCCGCTGAAAGGGCTCCCTGCGCAGGGAGCTGTCCAAAGGCTGAAGTGCATTTCCCACGGCTAAGAAGCTGATCCCAAAGACACGCCCACGGCCTTGCCATGGTCTCTTTTCCCACACAGGCATCACACTCCAGCGACCGCAGAAAAAAGCAAGATCTATCCCCCAGGAGTGTCTCTGACCTGGTGCAGCCCCTTGAATACTCCCTGCCTCATGCCCAGGACTCAGCTGCTGTTGCCACAGACCCTGTGGCTGGGTTTTGTCTTTTATACACAGCATGTTGGAATTAAATCACTGTCTAGTCATTTTACTGCCCCTCTCTCTAACTAAAATGTAAGCTCTCTAAAAGCAGGTCTCAAGCCGGGCGTGGTGGCGCACTCAGGGAGGCAGAGCCAGGCGGATCTCTGTGAGTTCGAGGCCAGCCTGGTCTAAAGAGTGAGTGCAGGACAGCCAAGGCTACACAGAGAAACTCAGTCTCAAAAACCTAAAAAAACAAAACAAAACAAATGCTCCCAAACAGAGCAACCATAAAAGCAGGTCTTAGCCTTTGTTTTGCTCACCGTGGGATTCCTGGAGAATCAACAGTGCCAGGCACATAGTGGGTGCCTGAATATCAAGGTTGAATGAATAAGTCCCTTCAAGCTCCCACATCCTACAGGCTGGCACCAACTCCAAGGCTGGTTCCCCAAACAAGTGAATACAGCACCTGTCAACCCCAGCAGTCATTTGTCCTCAGAGTTCCCTTCACCCTCTATTCAAGAGTGGGGTTGAGGTGGGGCTAAAGAGATGGCCAAACAGTTGAGAGTACTTGTTGCTCTTGCAGAGGATACAAGTTCGATTCCCAGCACCCACATAGTGCCTCACAACCATCTGCCTATGACTCCAGCTCCAGGGGATCTGAGCTCTTCTTCTGGTCTCCTCAGGAACCAGGCACACATGTGATGTTCATACACAGTGCAGTAAAAAGCACGGAGACACATAAAAAATTTAAAATAATAATAAATTATTTTAAAAGAACGTAAGGGTAGCTGGGTGTAGTGTCATACGCCTTTAATTCCAGCCAGCACTCGGGAGGCAGAGGCAGGGGATCTATGGGTTCGAGGCCAGCCTGGTCTACAGAGTGAGTTCCAGGACAGTCAAGGCTACACAGAGAAACCCTGTCTCAAAAAGCAAAAAAGAAGAGGAGGAGGAAAAGGAGGAGGAGGAGGAGGAGGAGGAGGAAGAAAGAAAGAAAGAAAGAAAGAAAGAAAGAAAGGAAGGAAGAAAGGGCTGGAGAGATGGCTCAGAGGTTAAGAGCACTGTCTGCTCTTCCAGAGGTCCTGAGTTCAATTCCCAGCAACCACATGGTGGCTCACAACCATCTATAATGAGATCTGGCGCCCTCTTCTGGCGCACAGACATACATGTAGACAAAAACACTGTGTATATAATAAATAAATAAATCTTAAAAAAAAAAAAAAAAAAGGAGGAGGAGGAGGTAGGCGTTTAGGAGGTGATCCAAGGGGTCAAGTGCTTGCCACACAAGTGTGAGGACCTGAGTTTGAATCCCATACAACCCACATAAAGCCAGAGACTGTAGTGTGAGTCTGTAATCCCGGCTGCCCTACAGTGACACGGGAGATGGTAGAGACAGGAGACTCGCTAGGAGCCAGATGGTGAGCTAGTCTAGAGCAAAGAGCTCTTGCCTCACAGAAAGGGTAAACTGAGGCCCTGATGTAAGTTCTGTGACTTCCTCAAGTGCTCTGTGACACACACACAGCACACACATACACACACAGAGGGGAGGAGAAAGAGACAGACACACCCCTAAATGCCCTGCCCCTCCAGCCTGCTTAGCTACACAAACTTTACAGCTCAGATTTTCTCTCTATAGCAGCCTCCTATGACCCAATGTTTTGTCAGGTTTTTTGTTGTTTTTGTTTTTGAGGCAGTTTCTCTGTGTAGTCCTGGTTGTCCTTGAACTCATTCCATAGTCCAGGCTGGCCTGGAACTCACAGAGAGCCACCTGCCTCTGCCTCCTGAGGGCTGGGACTAAAGGCACGCACCACTTCACCCAATTAATTGTACAGATTTGGGCATGCCTGGCGGTGCACACCTATAGAACAAGCACCAAGACAGGAGGATTTCTGAGTAGTGAGTCCACGTGACTACACATGAGCCTTTATCTGAAAGGGAAAAGAGATAGCAATTTTTTTTTTTTTTTTTTTTTTTTTTTGTTTTTCGAGACAGGGTTTCTGTGTGTAGCCTTGACTATCCTGGACTCACTCTGTAGACCAGGCTGGCCTCGAACTCACAGAGATCCACCTGCCTCTGTCTCCCGAGTGCTGGGATTAAAGGCATGCGCCACCATGCTTGGCTTAAAGACCGCAGTCTTGACACACTCCAGAGAACACTCAAAGATTCAGCCAAAGCCACTCCCATGGAGGCTGCCCCTCCCCACCCCACCCCTGGGAGACCGAGCACGTTGAGGACACGGCTCGTCCTGTCTGGTCCCTGCACTGGACGCACATAACTGAGGCTCCCAGTGCTAAGTGTTGACTGAGGGTGCCTGCCCCGCAGACTGCAGACATCCATGCCGAGGGGCAGAATGGGTAATTCGGAGGGTTGGGAAACGGGTTTCCATAAGCATTTGCTGTATACCCAGGAGCCAGTGAGTTCCCTCTCTGAGCCTCCAGCTCTTCTGGGAAATGGGGGCGTGACACGGACTGACAGGGACTGCAGTGATCGTCAGTAGAAAAGTTCCCACCATGCCTAAGCGAAAAGGGGCTTGTGATATAACGGGGTGTGTGTGAGTGTGTGTGTGTGTGTGTGTGTGTGAGTGTGAGTGTGTGTGCATGCGAGTGACTGTGAGTGTGTGCATATGGGTATATGTGTGACTGTGAATATAAGTGTGTGAGTGTGTGTGTGTGAGTGTGTGTGTGTATATGTGTTGTGAGTGTCAGTGTGCGTGTGTGTGAGTGGCTGTGGGTGTGTGAGTATGGGTGTGTGTAAGTGTGTATATGTGTGAGTGTGTGTGACTATGTGTGTATGACTGTACGTGCATGTGTATGTGTGTGACTGTGTGCGTGTGACTGACTGTGAGTGTGTGTGACTGAATGTGTGTGAGTGGGTGTGTATGAGTGTGTGCGTATGTGTTGTGAGTGTAAGTGTGTGTGTGTGTGAGTGGCTGTGGGTGTGTGAGTATGGGTGTGTGTGACTGTGTATATGTGAGTGTGTATGAGTGTGTGTGTATGGCTGTGTGTGCATGTGTATGTGTGTGACTGTGTGTATGTGCGTATGTGTGAGTGTGTGTGACTGTGTGTATGTGTGTATGTGTGGGTGACTGATGTGTGTGTGTGAGTATGGGTGTGTGTGTAAGTGTGTGTGTGTATGTGTGGTGAGTGTAACTGTGCGTGTGTGTATATGTAAGTGACTGTGAGTGTGTCTATGACTGTGTATGTGTGTGTGAGTGTGTGTGCATGTGAGTTACTGTGTGTGTGTGAGTGTGTGTGCATGTGAGTTACTGTGTGTGTGTGAGTGTGTGTGTGTGTATGTGTGGTGAGTGTAACTGTGCATGTGTGTATGTGTGGGTGACTGTGAGTGTGTGTGTATGTGTGTGAGTGTGTGCATGACTCTGTGTATGTGTGGCATGTGCACATGTGTGTGTGCAGAAGGATGTCGGGTGTCCTCTTCTCTCACCCTCCATCTTATTCTTTTGAGGCAGGATCTCTCTCTGAACGTGAAGCTTGTCGGAAAGCGGCTAGACCCATCGATCACCTCACCTGTAGCCCCAACAATGCTGAGGTTCTAGGCATGCGTGAGAGAGACCACATTAGCTTGTTCAAGGTTATCCTCGGCTATATAGTGAGTCCAAGGCTAGCCTGAGCTACAGGAAATCTTACCTTAAAAACAAACCAAAAACAAAAGGAAGGTGGTATACCCTTTAATCCCAACACTGGAGAGGCAAAGCAGGTGGATCTCGGTGATTTCAAGGCTAGCCTGGTCTACGTACAAAGTGAGTACCAGCCAGGACTGGTAGTGGGACCCTGTCTCAAAAACAAAACAAAAAAAACCACTTCAAACAAAGACTAATGGAATCCTTTACTGTGGTGGTTCGCACCAACAGTCCTGCTGATTGGAGAAACCACAGTGGGTGCATCACTTGATGCCAGAAGTTGAAGATTAGCAAAGCTCAAAAAAAAAAAAAAAATATTAACATAAGCCAGGCATGGTGGCCCACACCTTTAATCCCAGCACTCGGAGGCAGAGGCAGGCGGATCGCTGTGAGTTCGAGGCCAGCCTGGTCTACAAAGTGAGTCCAGGACAGCTAAGGCTGCACAGAGAAACCCTGTCTCGAAAAACAAAACAAAACAAAAATTAATGTAATAAAATGATACGTGAGAAGAATAGCGAAGAAATTATCGTTTCAAAGGCGAGGATCGCGGCTGTTACAGGCGGAGGGAGGGCGTCCTGGGGAAAGAACACAGGCGGTGGGGCGGGGCCTTTTGGAGGCTGCGCGCCTTTAGTTCCTTCCCCCAAGTGATGCATTTATGTATGACCCAGGAACCACTTATGTGCGCTACTGTGGGGACAGGTCAAGTCTTACTTTGGGGGAGTATGGGAGCACTACGCATCTCCCATGTCCTCCCCCAAGTCACAACCCAGAAAGAAACTCACTGAGTCAGGCAGGGTCCGGCCATTTCTGTGTGCTGAGCGGCTGCGGTTGCTGTCCATGGTACTGCCGGGAAAGCTACCCAGAGAAGCCATTTCAAGGCTCATTCTAACTCTGGAGGCCGAGACTTCGAGGTTCTCCTTGACTACACAGTGAGTTCAAGAGTAGCCTGGGCTACAGGACACCCTGTTTCAAAACAGCAATCCTTGAAATGATGGTCCTGCCAACTCCACCCCTTTTCCCCACTCTCCCTAAATCCATGGTTACATCCTCCATGCAAGCTAACCGAGTCTTCCTGCAATACAAACCCATGTCTGGACCTTTGTTTTATTTTTTGAGGTCAGGGTCTCACTAGATTGCATTGGGTTCCTGAGTGTTGGGCTTACAAGGGTGGCCATTGTGTGTGTGTGTGTGTGTGTGTGTGTGTGTGTGTGTCTGTGTGTGTGTATCTCTCTGTGTGCGTGTATGTGTGTGTGTGTGTTGAGGGGTAGATGGGTACATAACATGTCGAGGCAAATGTCTGGAGGTCAGAGGACAAATTTCTTCCTGTTCTTTTCCTTTACGGCAGGGTCTCTCTTGTTTCTGTGTGCTTCTTACTCCAGGCTAGTTGGTCTGTGAGCTTGAGGAGGGAGGAGGGGCTCAGTATGTGCCACAGCAGGGTTAGTGTACTGGTCAGAGGACGACTATCTACAGGGGTAAATTCCCTCCTTCCACAAAGTTTGTCTCAGGGATCAAACTTGTGTCATCAGACTTAGTGGCCAGGACCTTTATCCCAGCCACCTTCGCTGACCAGCATCTGGCTTTTCTATAGGGGCCCCTGGGATTGAACTCAGGTCACCAGGCTTGTGTAGCAAACACCTTTACTCAGTAAGCCATCCCCCAGCCCTATACTCAGACTTGATTTTTTTTGTTCATGCGCTTCCTCTGTTCTTTCCTTCTCTCCTCCATTTATCTATTTATTTATTTACAGAAAGCCTCATTGTGTGTATCCCAGACTGTCTTGAAGTTGAGACCTTCCCGCCTCAGTCTCCTGAGTACTGGCATTACAGATCTGCGCCACCACCATACCTGGCTTGTTCTGCTTGTTTTTTAATTGAAGTGGGACCACGATAGCCCAGGTTAGCCTGGAATTCCCCATGTAGCCTCCACGTCAACGCTGGGACGGACTGCAGGCGTGCACCACCACTCCGAGATTTTATGTGATACTGGGGATCAGAGCCGGGGCTCTGTGCATGCTGAGCAAGCATGCTACCAACTCAGCTACATCCCCCAGCCCATATTTTAAAACAAAATAGTGTTAGTGTGAGGCTCCCACGTAATCTTCAGGTCAGAACTGTAACAATAGTCACTGACCTGCGCCTTCTCCCCTCCTAGACGCCCCAGTGCCTGCAACTTATTCTGTATCTATTTATTGATGAAACCAACAGAGGGACAGTGATGTCTTCTCCCCACTGAAATTAGTTAATGGGGGTTCCCACCTGGCCCTAATGGAGGTAGGTGGAGGAGGAGGAGAAAAAACCTTATGTGATGGTGGTTCTGATGCAGGGGAGGAAACTGAGGCAGTGAGAAGAAGGCATTGGTCACTATGTCACAGTGAGTTCACGGCAGGGCCAACGTGTCCGTAACTCACGCCGAGTTAGTTACCCCCACGGGCTCCTGGCAGATTTCTACATGGTCAACCAGAGTCAGTGTGGCCGAGTGGCAGCTGTGGGCTTGACACTCACTGGATGTTTATGAAGCCACTTTCCTACTCTGAGCCTCGGGTGTCACCTCCTGGGAGATGGGGATAATGACAGCACCACAACAGAGGGCAGTGGGAGTCATAAAAGCACACAGAGCAAGTGCTCAGTGCATGAGGAGCCATCTTTGAGCAGCAGTGAAGACAGCCATCCATCCACACGATGGGATGGCATGAGCAACGGAGGACACCGGTAGAGTGAGGACCTCTCAAAGGAGGGTCAACTGGAGCTAGTGTGTGAGTGTGAGTGTGTGTGTGTGTGTGTGTGTGTGTGTGTGTGTGTGCGTGTGCGCGCGCCCGCATGCATGCACGAGCCACAGCAAGGATGCAGTCGGGGGGTGGGGGCTGGCGGTATCAAAGGATAACTTGTAAAAGTCAGTCAGTCAGTCACTTCCACCATGTAGTTTATAGGCATCAAACTCTAGTGCCTTTGCCCACTGAGCCATCTCATCAGCACAGGACTCCCAAGTCTGTTCCTGGCTACCAAGAAGAAGTGAGAGAGGCCTTAGCTAGGCGTTGGTGGTGCACACTTTCAATCCCAGCATTTGGGAGGCAGAAGCAGTGGCGGTGGCGGTGGGGGCCGGGGAGGTCTCTTTGAGATCAGGACCAACTTGGTCTGCAGAAAGAGTTCCAGGACAGCCTGAAGCCCTGTCTCAGAAGAAGAAGGAGAAAGAAGAAAGAAGAAACAAAGAAGAAAGAAGAAAAGAAGAGAAGAAGAAGAAAGAAATGAAAGAAGAAGAAGAACGAAGAAAAGAAGAAAGAAGAAAGAAGAAAGAAGAGGAGGTGAAGGAGGAGGAGGAGGAAGAGAAGAAGAGAAGGAGGAAGAAGAGGAAGAAGAGGAAGAGGAAGAAGAAGAAGAAAAGAAGAAGAAGAAAGAAGAAGAAAAAAAGAAAAAAAGAAGAAGAAAGAAGACAAGGAGAAGGTGGGGAAGGGGGAGGTAGTGGCAGTGGTGGAGCTGGTAGTAGTAGTGGTGATGGGGTGCCTCAGGGTACCCCAGATTACAAAGACCAGCCCATGCCCAGAAGCCAAGACAGTAGAATAACGGTTACCTTAGGAGCCTTCCCTAGTGTCACCCCTCTCTTCAACTACAAGGTCTCAAAAATACATAACAACAACAACAAAGAACTGGGTGATGAAAGCTGGGTGAGACACACACACCTGTAATTCCCCCCACCCGCCCCGATACCCAATCCCCCCACCCATACCCGGGAGGCTGAAAGGGGGCCATTGCAAGGTTTGAGGCCAGCCAAGGAACCTAAAGAGACACTTTTTCTTTTAAGCAACTGCCTGGGGCCTCAGCCAGCTGTGAATTCAGTATATAGCCAGGAATGACCTTGAACTCCTGACCTCCTTGCCTCTACTGCCTAGTGCTGAGACAACAGGTGGGCATCACGGTGTGGGCGCCACGATGCCTCGCCCATCCATGGTCTTCTTAAACCTACTAGTCCTATCCACGGAGTCAGGGGACCTCTCTAATACAGGCCCTTTCCTCCTCTTTCTAAGTCTCTTTCCTCCTCTTTCCAAGTGTAGCTCTGAGACCAAGGCCAGGAGAGTGGTGAATTGCTCCCGTGAAGACATCTGCAGGGCAAGGCTTGGGCCAAGAGGACAGCTCAGGAAGGTCCCAGCCAGAGTCACCCTCCTCTCAGGTGCCCCAGGTGTCAACCTTCTCTAGTCCCTAGACCCTCTCACACCTCCAGAGTCCCCGCCTCCCCTGCTCCACTCTAGGCCACCTTCCTCGTGACCCCCAAGCCTTTCCTCTGATGTCACAGCCCTGCCCCGGGGGGAACTGAGAATGGGGGTAGGGGGTGGGAGATGTGTGGGGGGTCTTTCATTTTCTTTATTTATGTGTATACCTGTTGTATGCATTTGGTACATATTTGTGTTTGTTTATTTTTGAGATAGGGTCTCATGTAGCCCAGGCCGGCCTTGAACTGTATTTGTTGTAATAGAGGGTAACTTTGAATTTCTGATTCTCCTGCCTAGGTCTCCTACATGATGGGACTACACGTGCAGGCCACCACACCCAGACTGTACATTAATTAATGGGGATCAGACTCAGGGCTTTATATACATTCAGTAAAAACCTTACTGAGCTACATCACTGGTCCTTTTATTTTTGTGAGATACTGAGCCTCACCTTACCATGACCATAGGTATCAGGGCCACTCTGTTCCCAGACCAAGAGGAGAAAAACCCCAGTGTCAGTGCTGCCTCCTTGGCTTCTAAGTCACAAAGAGTACACAGGCCTGCATCCATGAGATGCCACCCTGAGGGCTCCTGGGGTGACCACGGGATGGCTGTTTGTGTCAGAGCTAACACCCCTGTGAACTAAAAGGACGCAGCCTTCAAGGCATAGTAGGGACCATCCGTACCATCTCTGGAGGAAGAGAGGACGGGACCACGGCTCAGAGGGAAGAACGGGGTTGAGAAAAGCCCCAGTGCATGTCTGTGGCAGGCACAGGGCCACGTCCCTTGGGGGATGTTGGCTCTTCCTCTTGTTGGCGTCTATGAGTTTCCAGAGACTAAGAGAGGGGAGGTTGGGGTGGGGGAGGGCGACTGTGACCCATCCTCTCTTCTGGCTGAAGTTCCAAGGCTTTGGGTCTCTGTTTATCTTTATGTTGTGGGAGTGAGGAGAAAAGCGGGGTGAGACAGGAATGCAAGGGCCCAGGGAAAAAGGCCGGAGAAAAGCGAAGCAAAAAGGATGAAGAGAGAAAAGAATGGGGGGCTGGGGGGGTGTTCATCGGGAGCGAGAACAGAGGGGTGCGTGAGGTCTTTAAATCCCTGGGGAAGAAGTTGCAATAAAGGAGCAGGAGTCGGAGTCAAATGGGAGGATAGACGGGGAGAGACAGAGAAGAGACAAAGAGAGGAAAGAAGAAAGGAGGGGAGACGGCATGCCACCCACTTGACACGGGGGCTGCGATCTTTTGTAAATGGCTTTGCCCAACACTCTCCTCCTGGCCCCGTCACACCAGCAGTCCTTTGTGTGTGTGTGTGTGTGTGTGTGTGTGTGTGTGTGTGTGTGTGTGTGTGGTGTCGTCCCCGGTCCTGGATAGAGCTGACGCAGGGTAACGCACACGTGGGAAGATGTGCCAACTTCCAGCCGTGTCTTTTCGCTTTACCCACCTGCTTCCCAGGTTTGGGGGGGGCCCCTGGGGTTCAGTGTAGCAGGGACCTCAGAGGTGTGTAGAAAAGGGCCAAGGAGTGGGGTCCCTGTCCCCTGAGGTCCCCAAGCTGCTGCCACCCACCTGTTATTATTGTTCCTGTTCTCGGGTGTTCTTCCGACTTTGGTTACTGTCTCCCCTCACGGTGGACATCATCTGTTGCCCACACCGACACCCTCCCGCCCTGGCCGCTGCCTCCTAAGGCGGCTTGCTGCTTACCACTTTCTGCTCCCCAATGGGTTTGGTGTTAGGGAGGGGAGCAAGAGCCTAGGTGAGGGTAGAAGGCTTACTGTACTGTTGGGTACATGCCAGGGGCCTGCTGACATGGATGAGGAAGAGGAGGAGGTCTTCCTGATGGATGGTACCGATTCTTCGGTGAGGGGAATAGTAGCAGAGGGGGTAAAGGCAGGTTGGGGGAGGGGTGGTGAGGAAGCAGAGTCGGGGGTGGGGTGGGGGGAGCAGGACCAGGCTCACATTTGCCATTCAGGGCAGCTGACAATAAAAATGCTTTATTGCCAAGAAACTGGATCGATCGGGGCTGGAGGGGGCCGGCAGGGGGGACGCGGAGGGCTCAGCACAGAGGCCGGCGGCCGGCCTCCGCAGCGACCAGGGCCCCAGCCGCCCTCCCCCCTGCGCCCCCCTCCCTGCCTCCTGCCCTTTCTCTCTCCTGCAGCCACCGCTTAGTTCTTATTATATTTTTTCTTATATATATTTTCCCCCAGCTTCTCCTGCTCCTGTTTTTTTTTTTTTTCCTTTTAATTTTTTTTTTTTAAACTCACTGCACTCCCAATGCTGCCAGCTGGGTGGGGGTGGGGTGGGGGCATCTGCCCAGGCCGAGGGCCCTACCCGTTGGCTACTAAGGGCTGCTATATCTATGGGGGTGAACCCTCACTTTTAACTTCATAACCCTAGCCCTGGTTCAGTGAAGGTTTCCCCAGTGCCTGGCCCCACATGTACGCTTCTCTTCAGCCAGCCCTCCTAAGGGCTTTCTTCTGACTTAGGAGTACCCCCACACCCACACTGTGGTGGGCTCCCAGCCCTGGATAGACCCCCCTTCCCCTCCCCCCTACCTGGCCCCTTGCTTCCTCACGGAGCCATTTGGCTGATGGTCAGAACTGTCCGTCAAGGGGGCTCTGAGCCCCTGAGGACTCAGATGGGTGGAGGGAGGGGGAGAGGTCGAGGGTCAGGCCACGTCCCCTCAGCTCATCTCTTTCCCCTCCCCCTTCCTAACAAAGGGAACAGCAGACCATTGCTTGGGGGTGGGGTAGGGGGGGCTGCCTGGTAGTCAGAGGGAAGCCAGAGAGGGCCTAGGTGGCCATGGGCAGGAGGCAGGGGGAGGACTGCTGCCTCCCCCTCCTCTGCCGGCCCCCTCGGGTCAAGGCTAAGGTGATTCCTCAACCTCTCCAGGCTGGGAGGGGAGGACGGTCTTCGAAGACAAAGAACAGGAGCCCCCCCCCCCGGGAATTGGGGGCTGGCAGTGAAGCACCTGGGACCCACAGTCTTGGCTGAAGGAGGGACAGCAAGCACCCTCCTGGCCATAGCTTTCCCCCCCATCACATCCCCCCCCCCCGCACCCTGCCCCCACCAACCCCTGCCTCCCAACGGTACCAATCCCTCTGGATCTCAGAGCTGAGGCAGGATTTAGTTGGGGCTAAGGGGGAAACTGAGGCCCAAAGAAGAGAAACAGAATCATGGGGAGAATGTGGGGTGCAGGTGTAGCCACAGGGTTTTCAGCCCCATTCTTGATCTTCTCCTAGCAAGGAAGATGACTCCTCCTCTTGCCTAGCCCTTTCTCTTCCGGGTCAGGGCTGGCCCACAGAAGGGACAGGTAATAGGAGGCTGTGGGAGGAGGAGGATAAGGGGCTGGAGAGGTTGATCTCTGTGTTTCAGGCCAGCCCCTGAGGGTGAGGGAGACCGAAAGACAGAAGAAACCTTCAGCATGGCCCGGGCTTGCCGGTGAAAGACAAGTGGAAACAGAAAGGTCGCCTCTGAGTACCGGGGAAGAGGCCTTCAGAGAGGTGTCTCTCGCACTGACTGCCACACAGCGAAGGTAGACCCACAATCTGTTCCTGCCCTAACACAACATGTCTTGAAGGCTCCCACGTGCCCTGCCTGACCCTGGATGGCAAAGAGGAGCCGTGGCTGGCAGCCATTCTGCCTATGGCGATAAAGAGCCACTGGGGAAACAAACAAACAAACAAACAAACAAATGTTCAAACCTTGGGTCTTTCAATTCTCCTACCAAGGCTGAGGGGGCTCCTGAGGAGAAAGAGGGCCGCAGCCAAAAGCAAGTGGGGGGGCATGGCACACTCCTTTTGGGGGGCTTAAATATGCTCCCACAGCCTGCCCAGGGGACCCTAGATGTACCAGGACTAAGGGGGTCCTGGCTGCCCTCCCCCAAAGCTCCCCTCCCTTCTCTCCCTCTGTTTCGCGCTGGCTATCGACCGACCAGGCTGTGACATGGTGGATCAATACAGCAGGGATATAAAGCCGGCTGGCTGCCTGCCTGCCTCTGCCTCTCTCTCTCCCTTGCTTCTCTTCCTTTTCTTTGCTGGAGCCGCACCCAGGCCCCCACCCAACCCCATGCACCCCTTACCCCTACCTCTGGGGGGGGGGCCCAACCTTCACTCCATACTCCTCTACTGCAGGAGAGTTTAGGGAGGCTGAGAGCTTGGAGAGCCAGGAGAGGGGGTGAGTATGGGGGTGGGCAGGGAAACAGATGGGTGTGTGTTGGGGGTGTGTGTGTGCAGGTTAGGTGGCTGGGATAAACCTGAGGGACAGTCTTTTGGGGAGAAAGCAAGCACCCCCTCAATTGGGAGCAGCTCAGAGAGATGGGCCCTTTGAAAGTATGTGAGGATGAGGGCTGAAGTCCTGGGGGTGGGCAGAGTCCCTGGCTGGGCAGGGGGAGTAGAGAGATGCTATCCTGAGCCTGTGGGAGAAGAAAAAGAAGGCCAGATACTGGAGTTGGAAGGGCAAATGGATATAAGTGAATGGGGGTGGGGTGGGGGGCGGGCACCATGGGCAAGCCTGTCGCCTACCCACAGGTCCTTGGCCTCACGCCAGGGCCTGGGCTTAAGGTGTTGGGACGTGGGTGGGTTCTCTCAGGGTGTTAGGCAGGAGCGTCCAACCAAAGGGCCGTGGACTCCGAATAGCCGCCATACATGTACAGCGTACATGGGTCCTTAAGCTGTGGGGGTGGGGGAGGGGAAGGGACACTCCAGAATCGTCTCCTGACTGCCCTGACCCTCCAGCCATGTCTCTGTATGTGACTGTGTGAGTCCGTGGGGGTTTGTCCTGGGGACACTAGGTGTTGTGTGTACATGTCCACAGTGTCTCCCTGACAACTGTATGTCCCCAAAGGTGCTCCCTGTGGCCCTTGGGGAAGATGTGGCCGGATGGCAAGAGACCGCTCTCCGTCCCTAGGAAGGGTGGTGGCGAAGCATTCCTATGTGCCTTGGTAAAACTGGCATGTGCTCACATGTCTGTGTCTCTGGTGGAGTGAATCTCTGTGTCCGTGTCAGTGGGTGGCTGTCCCTGGGCTGCAGAGCCCGTAGGGTCCTCTCTGTGTGTATCGAAGGCTCTATAGGAGCAGTGGAGACTCCGGCGGGTTCTACGAGCTCTAGGTCATCCTCAGTGTCGATGGCTAAGTGCGTCCCCATGAGTGGGACGGAGGCTCTGGGTGTGTCCCCGTGTGTGTCATGGTGACTCGGTATGCGTGATGGGGGTAGAGGTCACATCCCTGAGTCTGAGTGGGGGGAGGGGCTGAAGCACCAGAAGCTGCCACCGAGACCCTGGCTAGTGAGGTTTATCGATACATCATCTCCACGTAGAATATAAGGGCGCTGCCTTCTTTCGTCCCTTGACAGACGCCCCAGACCCCGGCCACGATGGACTCACACTTCCTCCTGTCCTTCTCCCACCTTGGGTGCACCTCTCTTTCTCTGCACCCTTTGCTTTGGTGGACACTACCTCAACTCCACCAAGCGACCTCCGTCCCTCCCAACCCCCCCCAGCGCCACCCGCTCCCCCCGCCCTCCCCCCACCACAAGTCCAGTCCAACCCAGACAAAAGCAATTACTCCTGAGGTAGGATGTGAGTGTGGGTGTTAGAAACAGAAAAAAATAGTGGGGGGGGGAGGGAGGGGGAGGGTGACACACACACACATACAGAGAGAGAGAGAGAGAGAGAGAGAGAGGCAGGGATGGTCAGCCAGAGACAGGAATGAAGAAAAAGACAGAGCTAGACAGAGGGAGAGAAAGGAGGACTTCCAGAGCTATGCACAGGCAGAAACTGAGAGACCAGGATGGACAGAGACGTAGATTATACAGTGAAAAGCCAGGGATGAGCTGCACGGGGTTGGGGGTAGGGGGGGCATGGATAAAGATATGGGGAGCCCCAGCAAGGGACAGCTAGAAAACACAGAGAAAAAGACACACACACACAAAGAGTGAAAAAGACCAGGCAGTGACAGATGAAAGACAGACACGCAGACAGAGGTAGTGAGACACTAGTGAGGACCCCCGAGTCAGCAGAGACAGAGAGTGCAGAAGGGAGGCCCAGTTCAAAGACCTCTCCCCAGAAACACACACACTCAGCTTTCTCCCCACGCCCTAGGCTCTCCCACAGTCCTTGGTCCCCCAGAGCCCAGAGTGAGGAGGGGACAAGATGGACAGCCTGAGGCAGTACCCATCCTTACCAACGCACCAGCCAGCTAATGTCACCCTCCGTGTCTCATCACTTACACTCTACCAGGTACAGACACCCAGGGAGGACACCTGGAGCCTCACGGCTGTGCCTTCCTTCTCTGGTGCCCTTAGCCCCCATCTCTCGTCCTCAGTACCAAGCCGGTGACCTTGTCCCGTCACCTACAGGGAGTCTCCATGTACCCTAGCTTGGGGTTACACTTCCTGCCCCTCCTACCTGTCTCTACTCCTCTCTCCTGTCCGGAAAAGGCATTTCCACTGCCTCCCTTTTCTTTCTACTCTTCTCAAGAGTTCCCCCACCATTTCTCCAATGTCGGGTAAGGATCCCTCTGGACGCCCTGTCGGCCATGTGCCTCAAGAAAAGTGTACTCCCCAAATCTTTCCCCCCCGCTGTAAAAAAAAGCTCTCCTGGAGTATGGGGGTGGGGGTGGGGTGGCAAAGGAGACTGTCACCATTCTTTGTTGTCCTCACTGCCGTTTTGTTTTCCTTGTCACTGTCCTTGTCACCCCAAACCCCTGCCCGGCCCCACACCTCCGTGTCGCAGTCTCTGAGGCCAGAAGCACTCTATTCGTCTATCTCCAGGCTCAGAGGAAGAGGAACCACTCAGGAAGAAACGGAGAGGCAGACAGACATTCACACAGAGAGCAGAGGGAAGAGAAGAGTCCCTTTGGGAGCACAGAGAGAGCCAAAGGTGAGGACCCGGAAGGCCAGGAGTGGAGAGACCTGTGGGGCTGGTGAGCTGGAGAGGCCTCGGAACTCAGTGGGCTTCCCAGCAGGCCTTGCACAAAGCTCCCAGGGTTACCCCCGCCCCCAGGCCTGCCTCTGTTGTGGATCAGGGCTCTGAACCCACACAGCTTGTCTTCACTTGCTGTGGGGCCGTCCAAGATTCCAGGGACTTGCCCCGAAACCTAGCCTGCTAAAAGAGGTGAGCTTTCTGTCCCTCACCTCCCCCAGATCTGTAAGCCCCACCCTGTGGCAAGAGACACTCTCAAACAGACAGCTGTTTCCACCGGCCCTGCCTGGAGATGGCAGCCACAGACAAAGGCATCAAGCCGATCGCTTGGCTACCTCTTAAAACCCACTGTCCTCAAGTCTGGACTTCGCGGCCAGGAAGGACGGCTGCCCATTCACACAGTGTGGCTGGTACACTGCCAGCGAAGGAGCTGGCCCATCCCCCCACCCGCCGTTCCACCACTGAAGCTCTGGCTCTGGACCCCGCCCTAAGCCGCAAGGGTAACAGCACACACCCTAGCTGGTGCTGAAGTCGAGACTTACCCCGCCCCCATACTGCAGATGCAACTAGGGGAAGCCTCAACTGGATCTGGTATCTGGCAAAATTGTTGGCCGTCTGTCTGCTGGTTCACTTGTCTTATCTACATTCATTGCTATCTTTCACCCGCGGGAGGCATACCCGCCCTGTTGGTCACTGGTCACTGGTCACTGAAGACTGCCTCAGTAGCTCTGGGTTCTTCCAAGTCACCTCGTCAGACCCAGCAGCAATGTAAGCCTTGTCTGTCCCCCACCCCCACCCCACACAAATGATTTCGGGCTCCTCAGAGCCTCAGGCCTCTCGCATGGGGAGTATAGGAGTCTCGGGCCACATTCCCAAGTCTGTCCTCATCACTCCTGTGACCCCCGTGTCACCTCCATGTTTGGCTACCATACACTTCCGTGCATGGAGAAGGAAGATGGTAACAGAGCCCGGCTCCTGCCTTGGTGTTCAGAGGGCATCAAGCCCAGGGGACCAGAGTCGGACACACATGGATTGTAAGGCCAGAGCAGCGCTCACGGGTCCCAAAGCTGATAAGCCTGTCACCAATATCATTTCCAGAGCTAAACCTACTGTGGCTTCTCCTGGCCCTTCAAGAACCAAAGATGTCCCCGGAGACCCTGGGTGGGTCATCTCTTCCCTCTCTCCACTGACCTGATACCTTGCAACCCCAGACTTGGGTAGATAAAGCTTGTGCCTGATTCTTCCCCAGCCTGGGGACCCCTCTGGGGCCTCAGACATCCTCCAACCTGTCAGCTGCTCCAGGCCTAGTAAGTGAGAAGGCCCAGGGGTGGGGCCAGGGTGCTGCAGTAATAAAAAGGACGGCTGTGGATTTGGCTGTGTGGGTTTGCTCGCTTATTTATTCATCCGGACAAATACTTCCTGAGCGTACAACTGCCCCCAGGAAACCGACTGCAGATGTGTAGACGTGTAACGCACAGAGGAGGCGCTATGAAGCATTTGGGGAGACCCTAAGCCAAGTGAGGAGCATGATGGATAGGGATGGGGTGAAACAGCCCCGGGCGGTGGGGGTGGGGGGGCTGCCCAGAGCAGAGTACCTTACATAGAAGAGAGAGGAAAGGTGGGGAGAGAGCCCAAAAAAGAACTAGAGACAGATTGAGGGAGCCATGCCTCTGCTGGGGCAGCCTAGGCAGACCCCAGGCCTAAGAGTCTTACTCATCCTGGGGTCCCAGCTCTCATGGGGATCAATGAGGAAGCCCTGGGACATATCTGGGGAGACATCTGCCTTCCTGGTGTGGCCTCCTTAGGCATGGGGGTGGGAGGACAAATTTGTCCTTGAATCGCTCAGGTACTGTGGCAACCCATCTTCAAAGCTAGTTTGCAAGGAACTCCAATAGCCGAACACCTCTCTACCGTACGAATGACCGTAGTTTCAACCCGGCGAGCCCGTGCAGAGTCCTAGCATTAGCCAAGCCCTTCCATGCAAGCCAAGTGTAATTGCTGCTAAAAATCGGTTTCTATTCACCTCAGAGAGATTCACTCCCACAGGACAGAGGTCCGCGGGGTTTCCAATGCTGTGGTGGGATTCCAGGAAGAAGAAAAAGAAGATAAAAGGACTAAATTCAGGCAGTTCCGAGTTCGAGAATGGTACCCAGGCTGTCTGGCAAGCTGAGTGACTTCAGGCAACAGAGAGCCACTTTGAATGAGACATATGTGCGCTGCCTGCGTGTATGTCTGTGTAAGGAAGGGTGTTAGATCTGGGAGTTACAGACAGTTATGAGCTGCCACGTGGGTGCTGGGAATTGAACCAGGGGCCTCTGGTGATTCAGTCAGCCTTCTTAACCACTAGCCCAAGCCCTCTACTTTAACCTAGCTCCCGGCAGCCCTCACAGCAGCCTCTAACCCCCAAACTGATGCAGTCTAGAAGCTAGCAGAGCCTCCTTTCACCTTCAAGGGCATCCGAGGACATGAGAAGACTGGGAAAGATGTAACATGGCTCCTTGAAGAAGCGGGGTGGGGGATGTGGGGGGTGTAGGGAGGGGGAGGTGTTGGTGCCCATACCTGTCATGTTAGCAGGAACCTGAGGCAGGAGGATTCAGAATTTGAGATCAGCCTCAGTTACAAAGCTAGGCAGTGATGAGGGAGGAGGAAGAGAGAGACAGATGTCAGACAGCTGGGGCCCTGTGACTAAGGTGCCCACATAGTTACCAGCCAAAACAAGAGCTCATGAATGAACTTCACGGGGCGGGGAGAAGAAAACCCCCGAGTTGCTGAAATACTGGGTACACACGTCTGTGTTTCCCTGGGTCCCAGTCTGTAACTACACATTTAGGGGCCTGACAAATGGTTTGGACCGCAAAGCGATTTTTGAAATCTTAACGTCAGCTGTCAGCATTTAGAAACTGGGAGATGTCCCATAGAAACGTCTGTCTGTCTGCCTGCCTGTCTGTCTGTCTTTCGTTTTCCTCTTTGAGACAGGGTCTCGTGTAGCTCAGGCTGGCCTCAAACTCACTATGCAACCAAGGATCGCCTCTCAGGTGCCGGGACAGCAGGCATGCCTACCTCATGCGGCTCTGAGGATGGGTCCTAGGGCTTGGTGCATGCTGAGTGAGCACAGCCTTGTACTAATCTCGTTGCAAGCCCAGGTCTTCTGCTCCCCTTGAAAACCCAAAGCCTAGTAACTCAGGGCTGTCTGTACATGAGCGTGCAGCGGCCCCGCCCCACCAGGTGAATGACACCCATGATCTACAGCTTTCCTTGGCTTCCCAAAGGGCACCTGTGACTTGGGGACAACCAGGGACTGCTGACCAGGAGGCCTACAGTGGGGATAGTTGACTCTCCAGGACCCTGAGTCTGTGGGTTCAGTCACTCCAGTTAAAATAATGGTGGTAAGATGAGGGGTCCCATTTCACAGACCTCACTTCCTACCTCCCCTGCCACTCACTCATTGCCAGGAGAAGGGATGAGTGGGAGGTGTCCACAGCAAGGCAGATGCCTAGGTCTGTGGTTCCCACAACAATAAACCCCCGGGGAGTCCTGGCTCCATTCTGGGAGTCTTGCTGGGCTCCTGAGCATCCTGATTTGTCCAGGGACGCTTTTAGCTGTGTGTCTGCAGCCCTCAGTGCCAGGGTCTCCATGCTTTGGAAGGTAGCTTATGTCATCTTCCTGCCTCACCGAGGCAGGGGGTGTGGTGGGGGCTGGGGATCCTCCTCCTTTGAAGGAGATAGGGAAACTGAGCCACGCCTGGGATCACACGGCCTGTCTTTCTTTTCGCTACCGTTTCCTGTCCTCAAGACCCTCTTTAGGGTGGGCAGGTTTTGTTATCCTCCTTGAAAAATGTTAAAAATGGGGCTGGAGAGATGGCTCAATGGTTAAGAGCACTCACTGCCTGCTCTTCCAAAGGACCTGGGTTCAATTCCCAGCACCCACATGGCAGCTCCCAACTGTCTGTAACTCCAAGATCTGACACCCTCACAGCAATGCACATAAATTAAAATTAAATTAAATATTTCTTTTTTAAAGAAAAATGTTAAAATTTTATCTATTTATTTGTGAGCGTCTATACGGACGTGGTATATGTACTATAGTTTGTGTGTAGAGGCCAGAAGATAAGTTGCAGGAATCAGTCCTCTCTTTACACCATATGGATCCAGAGATTAAACTGAGGTCCATCCAGGGTGGTGGCAAGCACCTTTACCCACGGTGCCATCTTGTTCTCATTTATAGATGGCAGCATGGTAGCATTAGCTTTCTTTTTGGTTGTTTTTCTTTTCTTTCCTTTTTTCTTTTTCTTCTTTTTTCTTTCTTTTTCTTTTGTTTGTTTGTTTGTTTCGAGACAGTCTTGGCTGTCCTGAACTCACTTTGTAGACCAGGCTGGCCTCGAACTCACAGAGATCCGCCTGCCTCTGCCTCCCAAGCGCTGGGATTACAAGGCGTGCGCCACCACATCTGGCCCTGGCATTAACTTTCTCAAACCCCTTGTAATCACGCACACTGGGCCCCAAAGATGTAACCGTAAGCCACCACAGTCCACGCTCACTGAAACCTAGAAGCCAGGAGTACGAAACATACTAAGGAAATTAAAATGCCAGACAGAATGGAACCTCTGGGGGTTGGAAACAGACAGGGAACGGTGGCCACACCCCCAAGGGCAGGGCCAGGGGCATAACCCAGGAGAGCAAGAAGGCCAGGGCACAGAAATACACAACTTGCAAGGCACGATCCTTACCTCTTGGGCAGACGGAGCAAAGCTAATACATTCAGGCCACCAACCCGGTCCAGCCGAGAACCTGGAAGGAGAGAAGACAGAGTGAATGTCCCTGGGCAGCGGTTATGAGGCTCCCCCTTGAGTCGAGGGGCCCTCTTCCTGTATCCCCACCAACAGCTGCAGATCCACACACCATAGGGACAAGCACCTGAGACTCGGGTGCTACTGGCCACTCACTGCTCTCCATGACCACTTCTGGGTTTTTTGTTTTGTTTTGTTTTGCTTTTGTTTTTTGAGACAGGGTTTCTCTGTGTATCCTTGGCTATCCTGGACTCCCTTTGTAGACCAGGCTGGCCTCGAATTCACATCAATCCACCTGCCTCTGCCTCCCGAGTGCTGGGATTAATGGTGTGCGCCACCACGCCCAGCCTCTGATGCCCACCTCTAGTCTCAGTGTTTCCACCCTATAATGGGCATAGTGGGCCCTTGTTGAACACCTGCTCTCCCATCAGATGGGAAGTTTTTGTTGTTGTTTTGGTTTTAAATTTTACTTATGTATTTTGTGTGGGGGTGTGTGGGTGTGTGTGGGTGTGCATTCGTAGGACACATGTCAAAGGACACACAGCACAGATCACAGGACAATGGCCAGGAAGCACTTTTCTCATTCTACCACGTGAAGCCCACTAAACCATCTCTCTGGCCCTTGTCTTGATTTCGAGACAGGATCTCACTACGCATCTCCAGCTCGCCTGACTCACAGAGATCTGCCTGCTTCTGCCTCCCCAGCACTGAGATTAAAGGTGTGCGCCACCACGCCCAGCCCTATTAATTTTACGAGGCAGTCTTTCTATGCTGCTATGTAGCCCAGGCTGGCCTCAAGCCCATGATCCCCCTCGCCTAGCCTCCTGAACTCTCACTAGAACTTCAGCGTGCCGCCAAGATTCCCGCTTCGGGAAGTTCCTGGAATCCTGTTGCAGCCTTAGCAGCTGGCAGAGAACCTGGCAAATGTGAAGAGCCTTATAAGATCATAAGTGCTGAGTCATACATTGATGGATGAATCAATTAATTAGCAAACCGTATCTTAAATGGGTGCTGGCAAGATCTGGTGAGGAATAAATTTGAAAATGATCATGACGAAGCACCTATGAGTAGCAGAGACATGAAAATATAAGTTGTAAGGTTATGGTATTTCTAGCTTGGACATTTGTATATTCAGTTATTCATTTATGCAACAAATGTTTCCATTCTTTTCTTTCCTTCTCTCCTTCCTCCTTTTTTGTTTGTTTGCTTGGTCTGGTTTGGTTTTGAGACAGGGTTTTCTCTGTGTTAGCCTTGGGCTGTCCTGGACTCACTTAGACGAACCTGGCTTCAAACTCACAGAGATCCGCCTTCCTCTGCCTCCCGAGTGCTGGGATTAAAAGCGTGTGCCACCGCGCCCGGCTCCTCCTTCTCTTCCTATTTCTTTCCTCCCTCCCTTGATACAGAACCTTGTATGTAGCCCAGGCCAGCCTGGAGCTCACTATGCCACACTGACCTCAAACTCACGGAGATCCTCCTGCCTCAGCCTCACCAGCGCTGAGATTGCTGGTAAAGTTTTTTCTTTTTTGCCTCTGACTCAAGTGTGGGAGTCAAGATATGAGTTAGACATGGTGTGTGCTCTGCTTCTCCAGGGGCTCATAGGCAAGCTGGGAAGCCAGGATAGAGAGCTGCCACCCACGTGCTGTGGTAGGCAGGAGGTGCCATGGGAATCCTAGTGGAGGCCAAGCAGACCAAGGGCAGACTGGTGAGGCAACAGCCAACCAAGTCTAGGAGGTGAATGAACTTGTGGCCCAGGCGGGCAGGCAGTCCCCAAGGAGAACTGGCTTCTAAGCCACTTCAGTCCTAAAAGGGAGGAATGTTAGCATACCTGCCTCCAGGCTGCCTAACAACCGATGACATCATCACCTGCCCGGCACTAGGTGTGCCAGGTGTCCCGGATATCCACCCCCCCCTCTGGGGCGCCCCTCCCCCTTTCCTGCTCGCCCCACGCTTCTACAATAAACTTCATATTATGTCTGTTGCCTGGCATCTTATTTTATATTTAACATACAGGACGGAAGACAGAGAGGCTCCTACCATCCTCGCTCTGCACATGGGGCAGGGCGGCAGAACCTAAAGCCAAAGTCCCATTCAGCTCACTGATAGGCAGGTATAGCTACAGAGCTGGGGTCTCCCTGTCGGGGGCTGAACCCTGCTCTCCTACTTTCTGGATACACAGGCTTCTTGGGAAGCTGCCCAAGCCCATGTAAAGACCATTCTAGCCTCTGCCTGCGGTAGGCATTTGGGGGAAGGCGGGGAGGGGGGGCGGGGGGCAGGGACTGCGGGACAGAAGGGCTGTCATTAGGTAACATCGATGGGAGAAACAGATGGCGAGCTGTGCTGAGAAAGATGGAGGCTAGCTGGGCATGGCAGGTCCCTCATTAGCACGTGGAAGCCTAAGGCAAGAGGATCACGAGTTCAAGACCCGCTTGGACTATATAGCGAGACTCTGTCCTGGAGATAGAGGCTGGGGGGACAGCTCAGTCCCTAAGCGCTGAGCACAGGAGCATGCCCAGAACCCACACTTTAAAGAGCTTGGTGTGCTGCTCATAATTCCAGGGCTGGGCAGGCAGAAAGGCAGGAGGATCCCGGCGGGGGGTGGGGGTGGGAAGGGGGGGGGTCCCTGGCCAGGCAGCCTAAACTGATCAGCATCCCCGAGTAGCATCCCCCTCCCACCACCCCAGATCCCAATGAAAGAATATACAAAACACAAGGTGCACAGTTCCTAAGGGATGATGCGGCAGACCTCCACAGGCGCCCACTCACACACGCACCCATCCCCCCCCCCCCCCACATACATATTGCAGCATAACAGTTTCCCCTGAGATGGAAACATTCTGTCCCGCTGGGATGCTAGCTCCTTAAGCAGGAAGGTAAACAACTCAAAAGTAGCTTCAGGAAGTTCCTGAAACCAAACAGATTCACTAGGCCCTCTCCCTGGCCAGAGTAAGCAATCAAAGTTGAGAGTCTCTCTCAGAATAGGCAAGCCAAGCCATGAAACAGACGGAGGGACCAGACCAGCTGCCTGGAAAAAAGCAGAAACCAGCTGTTCGCGCTGTTTGGGAGAGGTTTATACCAACTAAGGCATCTGGAAAGAACACCCTTCAACCTGCTGAGCTGCTTACGGTCTATATACCCATTCCCACACATACACATGCACATACACACACACACACACACACACACACACACACATGTGTGCCCATCCCTACACATATGCATACACAATATGGCATTTTATGATCTCTCTCCCCCCCCCCCCCCAGATCATCCGGGCATAGTGGCTCATGCCTGTAATCTTTAGCTTTTGGGAGTCTGAGAAAGGATAATTGGTCTCAAGTTCGAAGGCAGCCTGGAGTATAACGGAGAGCTCCAGGCCAACCTGGGCTACAGAGTGAAACTTTGGCTCCAAAAAACAAACAAACAAACAAACAGAAATAACAGAGAGAGGGAGTCTTGAGAGAGTCAGACCACAAAGCCCAGACCCACTGTGTGAGCCCATAGGTACACTCCCAGGAAGGGAGAAGCCGCAGGGGCCTGCAAAAGAGTGAGGGCAAGTCTAGTCATGCGCTTTCCAGGACTTTTTTTTAATGGCAGGGAGGCAGGCGCAGATATGAGTCGGAGGCCCAGGATCTGACAAGGATTCGGGAAATTCGGGGAGGCGTGGTGTTCAGAAAGAGAAGAGAGAAAAAGACAGCGATGGAGAAGAGAGAGAGAGAGAGATGGTGCGAGGGAAAAGAGAAGAGATGAGGAGAGAGAAGTGATGTGAGTATGCAGAGAGATCAGAAAAATCCCAAAAAGGAAAAAGAAAAGAAAAAAGAGAGAGAAAGAGAGAGAGAGAGAGAAGCAACAGAGGTGGGGGTACCCCAAGCTCTCCTTTCCCTCCTTTCTCCCTATAAGTCTGGCTGGGCCTCCACCCTCAAGGTTAGAGGGAGTTAAGGGTCCCTGGAGGGAGGGAGAGATGGGGTGGCTCCCCCTTGGGAGTTGCCCCTCCCACCCCACCCCCACCCCCGCCATCTCATGCACTGCCCCACCCCAGGGCTAATCAGTGGCTGTCATCTCCACGGTGAGGTCTTGGTTAAGGAGATTTAGGGCTGGGATCAATAGGAAATTTAAAAATCGATGCAGCGCGCAGGGCAAAATCGATGGCGTTTAATCGCCTTGTGCCGATTCCCAGTCAAAACAATTAGCCGCGCTGAGTGTTGAACATGGTGGCGACACGGCATTAACCGTCAATATTGGTGTAAGTGATGGCGGGCGGGCGGGGAATCCCCAGTCTCAGAGGAGCCCCCCACCCCACCCCCCGCCTCAGTCAGACAGCGCCTTAGGGCTGGGGTCTTCCCCTAAGGCAGCTCGCAGGGCCCACGTGGTGTTTCTCAACCCTCTGCCACCTTTACCTGCACAGCGCCCATGGGCAGCACCACCCTGGGCAGGCTTGCCTCCAACTCTCTCATCCCACTTTCCAGAACTCCGCCCTGTCCTCAGCAGAGGGGAGAGAGAGCCTTTCCGCACAGATTATCTGTAGGCAGAGCCCAGTGTGCAGAGAGCCCTGCCTGGCAAGCTCCTCTTGTGCGTTGTAAGAAATGGAGCTGGCCAGCACCAAGTACAGGACGAGGCAGAACGGGGACTTGAACCCTGCTCCCTGAAGCTGCATCGCAGAAGGCACAAAGTCCAATTTTCACAGGACCGGGTCTCCCTGGCCCTCAGGTTTTCTCCCAGCCGACAGCATCTAAACTGCTTGGCTGTGCCCACCTATACCGTATGATGAGCTACCTGAGGGCGAGGTGAGGTCAGGCTACTCAGGGGATCCCTGGCATCATCCAGAACAGGATATGGCTGCAGACTTGGGGACAAAGCTATGATGATGGTGCCAACTTGTCTCCCCAGAGGCAGCCTGCCCATATACACCTCCTCTGAGGCACAGGGCAGCGCAAACATAGAAATATGAATAATTCTAGCAGAATGGTGGGTATGGCCTAACATAGTCTGTACACCAAACATTGCTATACTCTGCAAGGGAGATCGCAGAGTCCTCTCAACTCTTGGTTACGCTGCAAACACACTGCTGAAGACACAAAGGCTCGGAAAACGTAAGGCAGGCCTCTTCTCCTAGATCAGACAGCTGAGAGCAGGCAGTTGCCGACTGCCTGCCCATAGGACCCAGTGGCAAACAAGTCCCCTGACTGCAAAGCCAGAGGTGTGGGGCAGGCAGCTGGCACCTAGAGAGAGCCAAAAATGGCTCAGGCAAGGCCAAGGGCTCTCAATGTGGGGGTTCTGTGTGGGGAGGATGGTCGCTTCTGCAGCCGGCAGCTTCCAGGCTCTGAAGAGCAAGAAGGAACACGTGGTGGGGGGGGAGGCCCGTGAGATGAGCTGGGGATTGATCTGACAAGGTCCTAATCAAATGGTCAATATCGCTGACCCGGCCACTTAACCTATTGATAAGCTGGCAAGGATGGAGCAGGCTGTGAACGGGCTTAGGGAACAAGGCAGGGAGACGGGTAGAGCACAGGCAGGACACACGCAGCGTGCGTGTGCCTGGGTCTCAGGGCCTGGGACAGGGCGATCTCCTCAGATGCCCCTTCCTCTCTCCCCTAGGAGTATGTGTTGGCAGGCCTTCTCCAATCATACTGTCTCCCCTCTGGCTGAGGTAAAGCAGGGGACCGTACCCAGAGCACTTCTACCTGCCCTCAAGAGTGCTCACCCTTGTGAGAGACTTCACATTGCAGCCTCAGCGTCCTCACCTGGTACCTGGGGACACCCGTGAAAGAACCCGGATGTCTCTTTGCTGGGGGCTGACACAATAAGTGATGCTACAGCAGCCGCACAAAGGAAAACAGCGGGGCTGAGGGGAAAATAAGCCTGAAATAAATTCACTCACACAGACGTGTCACTCATAATCCATTGTGGGGGGGAATGCAACTTAGACACCCAAGCATGAAGTATATATTCCATTTTTACGAGCACAGACACAGCCAAAAAGAAGGACAGAGAGGAGGAAAAAGAAAAGAAAGAAAGAAAGAAAAGGTCTGGAGCAGATATCAAAAACCTGACTTCCTAGTATCCTTGTTCCAGTGAGTTTGGGGGCAAACTAGGCAGAGAAAGAAATAAAGGGCTTTGTATACCTAACCTACCTAGGCACGTACTCCAACTGAGCCACGACCCCAGCCCCTCACTGGGGGATTCTAGGCAGGGGCTCTACCACTGAGCCACGCCCCAGCCCCTCACTGGGGGATTCTAGGCAGGGGCTCTACCACTGAGCCACGACCCCAGCCCCTCACTGGGGGATTCTAGGCAGGGGCTCTACCACTGAGCCACGACTCCAGCCCCTCACTGGGGGATTCTAGGCAGGGGCTCTACCACTGAGCCACGACCCCAGCCCCTCACTGGGGGATTCTAGGCAGGGGCTCTACCACTGAGCCACACCCCCAGCCCCTCACTGGGGGATTCTAGGCAGGGGCTCTACCACTGAGCCACACCCCAGCCCCTCACTGGGGGATTCTAGGCAGGGGCTCTACCACTGAGCCACACCCCAGCCCCTCACTGAGGGATTCTAGGCAGGGGCTCTACCACTGAGCCACACCCCCAGCCTTTGATTTTTTTTTTGTTTTGTTTTTTGTTTTATTTGCTCTGATTGAATTGAAACACTTCATCTTCCTGTCTCCACCTCCTGAAAGGTATAATTAATAGCTGTGTGCCATTGCACTTGCAAAAATAATTTTTTTAAGTTGTTTTTTTTTTCTTTCATTAAAATAAACTACCATGGTCTTTCTTATCCCTGAGTGTCTGTGTCTTCTGTTTTTCTACCATGGATATGCGTGACAACATGCTAGTAACTGTTGGAAGTGGAGTTTGAGCACTCCATCAGCTGGACTGCAGCCAAGGACCCAGGGAAAACCGCAAGAAGCAAGAAGCGCGCTGCCTCTCGGCTCTCCACCCCCTGCCAGTCATGTCTTCCAAGCCAAACCCAGAATTTCAGAGCCCTCAGATATGTGGGTGGGGCCCTACATCCTGGTGTGTACCTTTAATCCCGGTACTCGTGAGGCAGAGGAGAGTGGATCTCTAAATTTGAGGCCAGCCTGGTCTACATAAAGAACTGCGGGCCAGCCAAGGCTACATAGCCAAACTATATCTTAAAAAATAAAAATTAAAAAAAAAGTGGATGGATCTGAGCACCACCGGGAGCTTTACCCTTTGGCTTTGGCTGTCAATCTGTGGGCAGGATAGGACCGAGCTCAATTCTGTCCGGCTTCCTTACTGAGAGCCCCAAGTGATACTCAGCTGCTTATTAGAGAGCCAGAAGCAGAAACTGGGGCTCCCAGTTCCTGCCGCTGCATGGCCAGGAGGAGAGAACTGTCAGAGTTAAGTGTCCACACGGACCACAGGAGGCGCATGTGCTCTGCAGCCCCCAGACCTCTGGCAGACAGGGCAGCACCTACCTCTGACCTCTGACCCCAGCACTTGAAGTGGAAGCAGGACCATGCGGGGGGGCAGCCGGGATGGCTCAAGGGAAGGACAGTAAGACTCAAGTTACAGTCCCCAGCACCCACACAAAAAATTGGGCATGGAGCCGGGCGTGGTGGCGCACGCCTTTAATCCTAGCACTCGGGAGGCAGAGGCAGGCGGATCGCTGTGAGTTCGAGGCCAGCCTGGTCTACAAAGTGAGTTCAGGATGGCCAAGGCTACACAGAGAAACCCTGTCTCGAAAAACCAAAAAAAAAAAAAAAAAAAAATTGGACATGACTGTGTATCTGAAACTCCTGAGTTGTGGCTTCCAGTTCAGTGAGAGACTTCATCTCCCCCGCCCCCGCCTCAGGCAGGGTTTATCTGTGTAGCCTTGGCTGTCCTGGAACTTGCCTTGTAGACCAGGCTGGCCTTGAACTGAACTCAGGGATTTGCCTGTCTCTGCCTCCCAAGGGCTGAGATTTTTTTTTTTAAGATTTATTTATTTATTACTATGTATACAGTGCTCTGCCTGCATGTACACCTGCAGACCAGAAGAGGGCATCAGATCACATTATAAATGGTTGTGAGCTGCCATGTGGGTGCTGGGAATTGAACTCAGGACCTCTAGGAAGAGCAGTCAGTGCTCTTAACCACTGAGCCATCTCTCCAGCCCCCGTAAGGTTTTGTTTTGTTTTTTTCAAGACAGAGTTTCTCTGTGTAGCCTTGGATGTCCTGGACTCGCTTTGTAAACCAGGCTGACCTTGAACTCACAGCAATTCCCCTGCCAGGGCCGGGATGAAAGGCGTGCACCACCACCCCACCCAGCTGCCCTTACATTCTTTTAAAATGATTTATTAATTTAAAATTTTATGTGTCTCAGTGCTTTTTACTGCACTGTGTATGAACATCACATGTGTGCCTGGTTCCTGAGGAGACCAGAAGAAGAGCTCAGATCCCCTGGAGCTGGAGTCATAGGCAGATGGTTGTGAGGCACTATGTGGGTGCTGGGAATCGAACCTGTGTCCTCTGCAAGAGCAACAGGAGCTCTTAACTGTTTGGCCATCTCTTTAGGCCCACCACGCCTGGCCCAGATAGACCTTGTCTTCAAGAAATAAGGCAGAAAGCCTGGCGTGGTGGCGCATGCCTTTAATCCCAGCACTCGGGAGGCAGAGGCAGGCGGATCGCTGTGAGTTTGAGGCCAGCCTGGTCTACGAAGTGAGTTCAGGACAGCCAGGGCTACACAGAGAGAAACCCTGTCTCGACAAACCGAAAATAAATAAATAAATAAGCAAATAAATAAATGAGGCAGAGAGTGATGAAAGAAGGCAGGTAAGATCTTCCTCATGCATGTACAGACACTTGTATACACACACACACACACACACACACACACACACACACACACACACACACACACACACACACCCTGGGCTACAAGAGATTCCGAAGGAAATACAACAAACAAAACAGGAGATCTCCCACCCCCTCACTGTGTGACCCCGAGCAAGTCACTTCATCTCTCTGAAACCGGTTTGCTCAGACATAAGGATAATAATACATGCCTCACAATGCCAAGGTGTGACGTCACAAGGATAATCTATGCTTGGTGGGAACTCAGGAGGGTACAGACACGGAGAAAGTGGCCAATGAGCAGCAGAAAAGATGGCGTGCATGTACCTCGGGTGACTAGGAAGATGGCAGCGGCATTTCGCTAACCTGAGCAGAGCGGCAAGCGCAATGGAGGTACCTGGCTAAATATGCTCCTGTGGGTGCACGTCCGCTCCTTCCTTCTTTCCTTCACACATCCATTCAACAAGCATTTCCCGAATCTAATTCTAGGTCAGACCCCTCCAGGATCTGTGGTCCAGACACAAATAACGACCATTCCCAGTGGGTTGATAAGGAAGAAACCCAGGTGCCAAGTGCCGGTCCCTCCTGTCTGACAGTTGCTGTCTCAACGGCCTCTACAGTGTCCCTGGGGCTTCTGCTAAAAAGTGTTGTATGCTGGGTGGCGGTGGTGGTGCACGCCTTTAATCCCAGAACTCAGGAGGCAGAGACAGGTGGACCTCTATAAATTCAAAGGCCAGCCTGGTCTACAAAGCGAGTCTAGGATAGCCAAGGCTACACAGAGATATCCTGTCTCAAAAAACCAAAACAAAAAAACAACAACAAAAAAAAAAAAAAAAAAGAAAAGAAAAGAAAAAAAGAGTGGGAGTGCAGTAGGACCCTCCCTGACCCCAGGTCTGACCTCCCTGCTACTTCAAGCTGAAGTAGCCTTAGTGTGCGCATGCTCACCACAGGGCCAGCACCAGACCAGACTCCCTTGGAATCCTCCATGCTCACATTTGTCCCTCCCTTTTCCTTTTTAATGAACAACCTCAAAAGTAAATAATATAAAGTTCAGGGCTGGAGAGGTGGTTCAGTGGTTAGAGCACTGGCTGACCTTCCAGAGGACCCAGGTTCAATTCTCAGCATCCACCCGGAGGCTCACAAGCACGTTTGACTCCTGTTCCAGGGGCTCTGATGTCTTCTTCTTGCCTCTGAGGGCACCTGACATACTTGGTGCACAGATATACACGCAGGCCAAACACATGCATATAAATAAATAAATCTAAAAAAAATGTTTTATTAAGTTCAAAGCACCCATGGCAGGAGGTGGTTGGCGGTGCACGCGTTAAATGCCAGCTCTAGGGAAGCAAAGGCAGACGAATTTCTGTGAGTTTGAGGCCAGGCTGGTTTACAGAGTGAGTTCCAGTATAGCCAAGGCTAGACAGAGAGACCCTGTCTTGAAAAACAAAAACAAAAAAAGTTCAAAGCACTCAGGATAATGTTTAACCCCTGGCAGGCACTGAATAAATTTTGTTTTCAGTGTCCCCACCACCCCTGCAGCTGTTCTCTGTCCACAAGGAAGCTCCTGATGGACCTATGGTCACAGAGCCAAGACACAAAGCCAGGCATGCTAAGCTCACACTTAGAATCCCAGCTCTGAGAGGCAGAAGGATCGGGAGTTCAAGGTCATTGTTAGCTATGTAGGTATTGGAGGCCAGCCTGGTTTACATGAGACCCTGTCTCAAAACAAAACAAAAAAGAAGACAGGGCTTGGCGGAAGCTCTGGTGACAGCTTGCCTAACGTAGCCTAACATACAGGAAGCACTGAATTGCATCCCCTATACCCAACATGGTGGCCCAGGCCTGTAATCACAACATTCAGGTTGGAAGCAAGAGGATCAGAGGACCGGTCTGAGGATCTAGCTCAGTTGGTAGAGTGCCCGCCTAACACTCACAGGGTCCTGGGTCCGATCCTTAGTACTGCAGAAAATGAGGGTGGTAGCGCATACCAGTAGACAGGAGGTGCGGGCAGGAGGATCAGGCATCCAAGGTCAATCCTTGGCTACTTAGAAAGTTTGGGGCAAACCTGAGCTACATAAACCCTATGTCAAAACAAAGTTGCTTTGAGTCTCCAGCAGACAGGAGGCAACTGCATTGTCAATGTCCCTGATGGCACCGATAGGCATGGTCCCCCAGGAAATAACCTTTATCATTCCTTTTTGGGGGGGGAGGGGAGGGGGGTTTCGAGACAGGGTTTCCTCTATGTAGCCCTGGCTGTCTTGGAACTCTCTCTCTGTAGACCAGGCTGGCCTCGAACTCACAGAGATCCACCTGTCTCTGCCTACCGAGCGCTGGGATTAAAGGCGTGCGCCACCACGGCCGGGCTTCGTCACTCATTCCTGACTTCTCCTCCACCGTGGCATTGGTGAGGCACACATCACTGACTGCTGCTTGTTGTGTGCTGCTGTGCTAGGTGCCAGGGTGTGGCTGTGACGAGACAAGAGCCCGTCCTCTGCACTTTGTAGTGGAGGAAGAGCTACAGCAGAAGGAAAATACACATGAGGACTACAGAAGAAACCGAGGCGGGGGGGGGGGGGGGGGGGGGGGGGGGGGGTGGACTGCGAGTGATACTTTAGACGGAACAGTCAGTGATGGTGTCATTTGAACAGCTGCCCCCATGAGGAGGTAAGAGCTTTCCCCGGCCACGATGGCAAGTGCAAAGGCCCTGAGGCAGAAGATGGGTTTAAAGAGAGGCAAAAAAGTAAGTGGCTTGATCTTCGGGCGCTGAGACGAAAGAAATAAAATTCAAATTGACACAGAGGTGCCAGCTTATGTGGGGCTTACAAGCCAAGGAAGGGGCACTCCTCCTTTCATGTGGGAGAAGGGTCCCATGTAGCCCAGGCTGGCCTTAAATTTGCTTTGTAGCCCAGGCTGACTCTAACTCTTCCCCCACCCCAGTTTTTTAAGACAGGGTCTCTCTGTGTAGCCTTGGCTGTCCTGGACTCGCTTTCGAGGCTGGCCTCGAACTCACAGAGATCTACCTGCCTCAGCCTCCTGCAGTGTCAGGATAAAAGACATGCACCACATCGCCCGGCCCCGGCCTCTACATCTTTGTTACTGATATAGTCATGTCCCACAGGGCCTGGCTTTTCCTTTTTTTCTTCTTCCTTTTTTGTTGCTGTGGTGTGTATGTGTTGGTGTGTGTGCACACATGTACAAGTGTGCGCGCTGGTGTGTGTAAGTGCGTGTGGGGGCCAGAAGTTGAGGTCCGCTGTCTCCCTCAATCTCCCTCCACCTTATTTTTATTCATGATTACCTTGGGCGGCAGTATGACGTGTGTGTGTGTGTGTGTGTGTGTGTGTGTGTGTGTGTGTGTGTGTGTGTGTGTGTGAGTATGCCCACACAGGAGTGCAGCAGCATGCATGTGGGTGCCAGAGGACAGCTTCCTGAAACTGAGTTCAGCTTCCTGAAGAGGGTCCCGGGAATTGAACTCAGGTCTTCAGGCTTGCACAGCAAGCACTTTTACCCACTGAGCCATCTCACCGGCCCCCTCTGCCTTATGTTTTGAGAGGGATCTGTCACTGAGCATAGGGCTCACCGGTTAAGCTAGCAAGCTCCAGGGACCTGCCTGTCTCTGTCTCCCCAGCACTGAGATTATAGGCATGTACCCCCCACACACACACACACACCCAGCTTCTCATGTGGGTGCTGGGGATCTGAGCTGGGGCGCTCATTCTCATGCACCCAGTACTTTACCAACTGAGCCATCTCCCGGGCCTGTGAAACAGCTCTCTCTGACTGCGGGGGCTCCTCCGTTCTCAAAAGGGGCCTTGCCTCGGAGCTGGGCGTGCACGCCTTTAATCCCAGCACTCGGGAGGCAGAGGCAGGCGGATCTCTGTGAGTTCGAAGCCAGCCTGGTCTACAAAGCAAGTCCAGGGCAGCCAAGGCTACACACAGAGAAACCCTGTCTCCAAAAACAAAAAACCAAAACAAAACAAAGAAAGGCGGGGGGGATCCTTGCTTCTTTCCCATATACACTATGGGGTGCCTGAGCCACATAGCTCAAAGAATCAGCCTCCCAAACCTTTAATAAACCCCCAAAATTCCTAGCACGGTTTTTTCAAGGACCATCTCCTCATGATGAGGACCGAAACAGGAAGGGGTCTGACTTATCTCAGGCCTGACCACCAGAGGCCTCAGGAAACTATGAAGTGTTAGTAGGAGGGGGGTCCAGATTCCACCCCTATCCCCTGGCAAGTCTCCATTTGAGGGCAACTGTCACCGGTTCAACTCTTGCTGGTAGCCGAAAGATGAGGCCAGGAGCAAGGAAAAGAAACGAACACCGCTCGCCTTCACCAGAACTCCCTGCACAGAGAGCAGGAAGACTTGGGGCTGGAAGACCGACCATCAGATTTTCAAGGGTGCCCCATCCTCCCCCCCTTCCTCACCAGGCTCTGAGGCAGCCAGCCCTGCTAGGCTCAGCCCCTGCACCATACAGTCTAGACCCCTCCTCAAAACCTTTTTGCAGCTGCCCAACACACCAGCAGGTCTGAATCCCTGTGACCTTGACCTTCCAGCGATTGGTGGGACGGCCCACGCTTATCTGCCACCCCACACCTGTACCTACCCACCTGTGCCCACGGTGCCTCCCAGATGAGGCCTCCTGCAGTCTCCCTCCATGGTGCCAGCTGTGATGAGCATCTGGGTCACAGCCGCCCCCCCAGACCTGGACCACAGCTGGGAGACCCCATGATCCACCTAGGGATGTACCCAGGGGAGCCTCCTGGGGACTGATGTATCACAGTGAGGGAACGTGGCTTTGAGGACGTTTTAGACAGAGAGAGACAGAAAGAAAGAGAGAGAGAGAGAGAGAGAGAGAGAGAGAGCCCCAACACTTGGCGTGAACAACCTTTCCTTTATAACCTGTGGGTCACAACCGCTTTGGGGGTCAACCAACCGTTTCACAGGGGTCACCTAAGACCATCAGAAAACAGAGATATATTTGCATCACGGTTGACAACAGTAGCAGAATTACAGTTGTGAAGCAGCAGTGAAAATAATCGTATGGTTGGGTGGGGGTCACTGCAACATGAGGAACTGTATTAAAGGGTCGCAGCATCAGGAAGGCTAAGAACTGCTGTTCCAAGGTGTTTACACGTGACCTGCACCAGTGAGCTTCTCCCTCCCCGACCCCCCAGCTCCCATAGTTCTCCTCTCCCCTAGATGCCATCGCGGGCTTGTAGCTAACTATCCACTACGGTTCCGTCAAGGCTGGTCCCCGTGGGGTGCAAGTGTGGTCCGTGAACCGCCGTTTCATTTCCCCAGAATCTAGGATGAGGCCTGATCCACGCAAGCACTCAGAATGTGTGCAACAAGGAAAATAAGTTTTCTGGCTTCAGCATCCACCTATATTCATTTCATTGCGATGGAATGAGGAGGAGGTGAGACTGGATGGTGTCTGCGTACTGTAACTCAGTGTGTCCTGTTTGGTCACCACGGGCACTTTCACCCCAGCTTCTGAACTAGCCAGTGTGCGCTCAACAGGCCCGTGGGCTGGAATTTCACCACGTTTCGGCATTTGTCTTTGTACAATCTGTGGAAGAAGACACTCCACACTGAGGGGCATGCTGGTGTTTGGGCATTTGTCTTGTCTTACTTGCCTGCATAGACATCTGGGTTGCCATAGCCTTGGACATAGGCTCGCCCTTATCCCCAAATCCTGTGTGTCCATCTCAGCATCTCTGTAGACACACACACAGATGTCTATGTGGATGGGCCGCCCTAGGACTTGCACATTTTCTGAGAGACTCTCCAACCACCCTGGTACCTGGGTCAGAGCCCGTGGCTACACACGTTCGCAACATGCATCGGTTTTCCATTTTCTTTTCTTGAGATGGGGTTTCATGTAGTCCCGACTGGCCTTGAACTCTCGAGGTAGCCAGGGCTGACCTTGAACTCCAGGTCCTTGTATGTACATTTACCTCTTAGATGCTGGGATCATAGGCGTGAGCCGCTGCGCCTGTTTTGTGTGGGACCGGGGAATCAAACCCGGGGCCTTGTGCAGCAAGGCAAGCACCCTATTTGACTGACAAGCCTGTCATCTGCCCTAGAATCTAGATGCCTCCCTATTCCAGAGCCCAAGCTCACGTCCGCATGTGCATGCATTCAAGACTCTTGTCCAGTTTAGAAGTGCATAATATGTGAGTGTGTGACTGTGTGTGTGTGTGTGTGTGTGTGTGTATTACAGACATGTGTAACCTCTGTGCCTTTCTTTCTCCAGCTGCTACTGTCTTCCCAGTCTGAATTAAAGCACCTCCTATCTTGCTCTCTCACACACACACACACACACACACACACACACACATCCATGCTCATATGCACTGTGTGGACGGGGAGGGCCCCCCCGGTGCCCGGTGTCAGCAAGCTCCCGTGTCACAAGGTTAATTTCTCCGCAGCCAGGCAGACTGGGCCCTGAGGGGAGCTGTGGGGGAGGGGTTGGTCCCCACAGCCCCTCTGATAAATATGTATTTGGGACTGCTGTGCTCAAAGGTCACGGGGGGGGGGGGGGGGTTGGCGTGGAGGAGGGGAGTGGTCTGCACTGTGCTGGGCTACTGCGTCCCAGCCGAGCCCAGGGTGGCTCGTATGACCTCCCGGCAGAGGGATGAGGGGTTTCAGAGAGATGTCCCTTTCCTTCTGGTCTGCCCCACCCCACACATGGCCATACCCAGAGGGGGATAGTTGTGGACACAGATATTCAAACGCTAAAGCACGAAAGCATGTAACGCGCCCCCCCACCCCCCCCCCCCCCCCCACTAACCTCCCGCTAGCCAGAGACGGGAACAAACAGATGCACAAAGCCGACCTCGTGGACCACCGATTGCGTGGAGAGTTGAGAGTACGGAGCCAGACTCCGTCTTCCCCCAACCCTAGCCTTCACACCAACACAGCAATACATGTAAATGTATACAGTATACACTAACATTTATATAGGCACTCACGGGTATACAGTGGGAAAGGCCCCTGCACAGTCAGTACACACAGAGAGACACAAAGGTGCCCCCGGTTCCAACCTTAAAAACCATCCCTGAGCACTTTCTAGGTGGGCTATGCATACATGCAAGGATGAGTGGCTAAGAGGGCTGAAGACACAAACTTCTACGGAGGGAGACAGACACAACACCTGCAGGTTAAGTGTGCAGAGCACCCATGTGCACAAGCAAGCACCCTCACACATACAAAGACCCCAAGACACCTACGCCTGGTGGGACGCAGTACACATGGTGGAGCCAGGTCAGAGAACCCACCCTGCGGCACCAGAGCCTGCTCCGGCCCTTTCCCCACAGAGGTGGGAAAAGGCTGCCTGGTCTCCGGTCTCTGCCCACCCCACCTCCCCCCCCCCCCAAGCTTCAGCCAAATGCGCCATCATTTGTCCAGCCCTGAGTCACATCAATTGTAGAGCCTCCCCTCGTCGCTGACCAGCCATCTCGGCCATCAGCGGCCTCGGCCATTAGCCGACTCCTGCGCTTGGCCTGCATTTGTTGGATCTCCCTTACCTGGCAGAACCATCCAGACCATCGGAGCCCTTTCGGGGGTCTGCCTGACTCTTTGCTCAAGGGAAGCCGATGTACCTTGTTGTGTGACCCTCGGCCCATGCCTCAGGGCGATCCCCCTCCCCAGCCCACTGCTCAGGCTGTCATCCTTCAATGACCGCTAGCCACAGTGGTTGTGGTGTGTTTGAATGTGTGTGTGTGTGTGTGTGTGTGTTTGAGTGTGTGTGTGTGTGTTTGAGTGTGTGTGTGTGTTTGAATGTGCGTGTGTGTGTGTCGGCTTAGAAGTATGTGTGTATGAGTGATACAATGGATACTGCTGTGTTTTAAGTCAAAAGGAGTGTGTGTGTGTGTGTGTGTGTGTGTGTGTGTGTGTGAGAGAGAGAGAGAGAGAGAGAGAGAGAGAGAGAGAGAGAGGAAGAGAGAGAGGGAGGAGGTTAGGATGTCAGCAGTTGTAGTTAAGAGTCAAAGGGTACATGAGTATATGGTTTTGCATATGGGAAGTAGAACGCATATTTTTTCATGTGTGCATGTATGCATCTGCGTGTGTGTGTGTGCATGTATGCATCTGTGTGTGTGCGTGCGTGTGTGTGTGTGTGTGTATGCATCTGCGTGTGTGTGTGTGTGTGCATGTATGCATCTGCGTGTGTGTGTGTGTGTGTGTGTGTGTGTGTGTGTGTGCATGAGTGGCTTAGTTGTGGAAGTGCTTAGGTACATCGGTCTGTGTGTGATGGGGGGGTTGGTTAGGGGGGAAGGAGGGAGAGGGCCTCTCTGTCTTAGGCATGGAGGGGCCGTGCACTGTAGATGCCGCTTTCTTGAGAGGTTGTGGACAAGTGGAGTGTGTCTCTCAGACTCTGTGGCTTGTGTTTGTGAAAGTGACAGATGCCGCCTCCCTGGCCTCACGGCGGTGGCGCGGATTAAGTCCGTGAATGCCACATGAGTCCACGCCCAGGGTGGGGGAGGGTCCCCGGCCTACTCTGAGGCCCTCACATGTGTAGGCCACAGCCCTGACTTGTTACAGGATCCTGGGGCAGAGGCTTAAGCATCCCTGCCCCCCCTCTTTTCTCGAAGGGACATTTTAAACTGACACCAGGGTGTGTGTTCCTGTTGGTGCACACGCATGAGCACACTCATGCTCACACATGACAGTTGCTGGGTGTCCAAGAAACACTGTGGTGAGCTGCGTGCGTGTGCGCATGCGCACATCCCATAGAAGAGGCCTTGCCATAGGAGACCAAACTCGGGTCCGCAGTAGCAGGTCTCCAATGATGGCTGCATCCTCCCCCACCCCCCTTGGCCATCTTGATGCCCTTCCCCACCCCAATCTCCTAGCTGGGATCCATTTGCTCTTTTTTTTGTGCTCACAGCCAGGCACCACGCTGGGAGTTAGTGTCGGGCCAGGAGAGGTGAGGTTTGAATCCAGGCCCAAGAGAATCAGCAGCTGGTGCCTAACTGTTACTTTCAGGTCAAGGGTAATTATGCTACCATCCTAATTCACCTTGGCGGATTTTCCTGGACCTCATTCACCTATTGATTCACGCAACTCAACAAATACCTATGGAACGCAAGGCCTTTGTAGGGGGAGAGGGGAAGCCTGCACCTCCAGACTCCTTCTGAAATTCCTTCTGGGCAAACCGGGGCCCTGAGAATCCAGTGAAGATGGGGAAATGGTGAAGGAGGAGGGGTACACATGCTTCTGAGAAAGTGGTCCCATCCGGGGGCTCACCAGGCAGGACCGGAGGACCCTGGAACTCCTCTATAAACCTGTCTTTGAACTGGCCCAATCTAAACCATCTGACCACGCTGGTTCAACCCCCTCGGTTTTTGTTTGTTTGTTTGTTTGTTTTTTCAGCTTTCCTCTCATGATGGAAAGCAAGACCCAGGCCTTCGAAGCCCTCACGGAGGAGTCATGTAAGGCATCCATCCACCTGACACACCCTGGGAGACAGGTCTGTGGTCTCCTGGGCCACGGAGGAGTGGGGGAAGGGTCCGAGCCAGCTGAGCAGGACCGGGAGAGTGGACTTCTATGAAGAACAAAGCTCGCTACCACCAGGAGCCAAAAAACCCTTGACTCTGGCCCTCAACTAGGGGGGCTTATGGACTAAGCTAATAATGCGAGCAGCGTCAGGCTCTTCCTCTGGGAAAGACATTACTTTCGGGGCTCCTGTGAGAGCTGGGACTGAGTGGGGGACTCACTGTTGTTGATGATGATGATAATAATAAGTGATAATAATAATAAATGGAGAAGAAACCAAAGGAAAAAAACAGTAAGTGGCATACTTAGAAAGAACAGAGCTGCTTAAGGAGGCCCCACGTGTCTGTTATTCCTTCTACCAACTCTCGGTACCCTGGTTTCTCAGACAGTCCTATCGCGATAAATCCCGGAAATTAGCCAGCTAATGCTCAAGAAGGAAACTGCTCCCTGGCACCTACCCACATCTGGCCAGCTCTCTCGGCACGGACATCTGCCACTCGGCCTCCAATGGGTCATTGCCTCCCACACACATTACAACTGTGTACCAGGGCTACAAAGAGGCCTGCCCAATGGGGTGCAAAGGGTGCGCGCACACACACACACACACACACACACACACACACACACACACACACATGCCCGCCCTACCATCCTGAATGTAAGGAGGGCATGTCTGTGAACCAGGTGGGAGGTGACCAGCAATGACAACGGGTAGGCTTACAATCCCTCCCGTACACGCAACCTGGGTCCAGGTGTGTGTATACAGACATACACGCAAGCACGGGCGGTGCGACCGGGTCCTTTCCACTGCAGTACCATCGGACACTCTACTTTCCCTATAAAGACTGACATACAGGGAAGCTACTAAGGACAGCAAACAACCTTCCAGAGGGACAGTCAACAGCATGAGGGGTGGGGATGGGGTGGGGGAACCTGGGTGTAGACAGCTCTGGCTCTGGCTTCGAAAGCTAATGGTTGGGCCTCTGTCCAGCATCACCTACAAATCAGGAAGTAGACTGAATCTGGTTGCCAGCAACTGGAGGTGCTGTCTGAGGCCCTGATCTGATTCCTTCCTTTCGGGCCACCCCCTGGCAGTCCCCACACACAAGGGTACTTTGTTTCTATAGAAGAGGCAAGGAAGATTTTAGGGGGGGGTGGGCAACTGTGGGACGGTAGATATTTCCTCGCTTTGTTTTCTGGAACCCAGTTTCAAGAATGCTGTGCGACACGCCATCAAAGCCTCCCACGTCCGTGAGCGAGCAAGGCATCCCTCTATAGTCTGGCTTCACAAAACTGCCCACCAGCTTATTCAGGACACACGGGGACACTTCCCCCCGCTCCCCGACAGTAACAATAACAACAGCTATGTGCAGAAAGGGTACTTTCACGTTATGTGACTCTTAACGTGCACACGCCACGCCACGTTCAGTAGCCGCACACAAGGCTTTACTCCAAGCCCGTGAGTGGCTCGCAGCCACTGATGCCAGACTTAAAACACGACCCTGCACACCCATGGATGCTTTTACACACACACACACACACACACACACACACACGCCAGAGAGGGCTTCCCAAATGCACGTATAAACGGATGGCACAAAAAAAAAAAAAAAAAAAAAAAAAAAAAAAAAGCAAAGGGGAGAGAGACCAGTCCAGATACATGCCAGACTCTTGCATGTGGATCGTCCACAATGGGTACACCAGACACCTCCCCCTCCCCACTAAAAACATATGTCACGATTCTATACTTTCAGCTCCCTCCCTCTAAGGCTCCAGAACCCTAAGCAGTTAGCCCGTCCTGAACACCTCTTCGTTACCATGAAGGCCTTGCACACAGGCATGCTGCCGCCATGGTCTGACTCTGGACGCACCAGGCACCCCCCCCCCCGCCACCATGCATTGACTCCTCGTCTTCCCCTTATATGCTGAGGGGTGGTGGGGGACAAATTCACCTGTCAGGATGGCAAGAGTCTACAACTGTGGAGTTAAAAAGTAGCTGACTGGAATTTCTCTAGATCTAAGACTTACTCCTTCTGGGTTCCATAGGCCCAGCGATGGAGGAAGAAAAGTGGGGAGTGGTCAGTAGGCCACAGCCTTTCTCCTGGGATCTCTTACCTGAGACTCTAAAGCTCTACGGACCAGAAAGATGCCCTCGCACCCCCCAGCTCCTCCCCCGTATCCCTCCCCATGTCATTTTCTTTGCCCACACCTTTCTTTCTCAATGGGGCTGAGACCCACAGTCATGAGCCCTCACTTAGGGTCCCCCCCCCCGCGTGCTCCCCTGCCCCAGTGAGCCTTCAGCAAGACTTTTCCAGAGGACAGAAGGAAATAAGAGGTGAGGCCCCCCAAGAACCCCAGAACAGACCCAAGCCCCCGGCTGAGGAAATGAGCACAGAGATCTCTGGGATTTGGGTGTAGAGGCTACAGAACTTTAAGGATCTCTGCCTGGGCATGGAGCCCCTCTCCCTGGCACCCTGTTCGGTGCTGATGCTGCAAAAATGATGAATAAATGAAGCTGAGGGAAAGGGGAGAGGTGATGGGGACAGGGGATGAGTGGCAGGGAGGAGAGAATAAAATAGAGGGGGAAGGGAAAGAGAGAGAGAGAGAGAGAAAGAAAGAAAGAAAGAAAGAAAGAAAGAAAGAAAGAAAAGCTGGTGGGGAGAATGGAGAAAGAAAGGGAAGGCAACCTGAGGGGCAGGAGAAGGCTGTCAGTGAGAAGAGCGAGAGGAAAAACTGGAAAACAGAGGAAAGAGAAGAGAGAAAGGAGAGAAAAGAGAGTGTGAAAGGACAGGAGAGGAAGAAAGGGAAGGAAACAAGAGGCGGCCAAAGGGGTTCCCCAAGTTACAGACTTTGCCCAAAGAGCTGAGGGGTGCGCTGCGGCTTCCTAACATCACTCTGGGGCCCCCCCCCCCCACTCCCAGGCTCTGCTCTCCACCTCTCTTCAAGCCTGAGAAGCGCCACCGCCTCTCCTGGTCCCATCCCGGCTGCTTCCACTTCCCATTTCCCACCCTTCCTGCTGGCCAAGGCACCCCGTTCCTTTCTCTCACGCCCCCCATTCCCACCCCCCAAGCATTTTTCTCCTTCCCAGTGCCCTTACCTCTCCCCCCCATGCACCCTGCTTGCTTCGGAGCTTCAGACAGCCTCACCAACCATCGCCACACTAAACCGGCCCCCACACCCCCAGAAAGGAGGGGGAGAGGAAAGAAAAAAAAAAAACAGGCGATACCGCCACCAGCCCTGAACCCTATCGCCTCATTTTCTCCACAGTTACCCCTTCCTCAAATGCCGGGTTAAAATAGGGGTCCCACCCAGCCCTGGGAGCCTCTCCGAAGCGCCCGGCCAGCCAGGAGCAGATGCCACCTCGCCTCGCGTCTCCAAGCTCACTCCTTTTTGTGTTCGGTGGCCCCAGAAGCGATGTGTTTTGTTTTCAACACCTTTTTATTGGTGTGATTTCCCCCCTTTTTTCTTTTCTTTATTTTTTTAGCCTTGGGGGGCGGCGACGATGAAGCGCCCACCGCCTGTCTCTTTCGCCAGCTCCGGGGCTGTCTCGGCTCTTTCTCTAGTCTGCGCTCCTCGCCTCCCTCCTTTTTCTTCTCTGTCTCGGCTCTCGCTCATCCGTCCTTTCAGCTCCGTCTCCGCCGGCTGCCTTCTCTTTCTCCCGCTTCCCACTCCACGCCTCTTCTTTCCCCATCCTTTTGCCTTCTCTCCTTTTATTTTTTTTCCTTCCTTCTTCACCGCTCAGTCCCCATTTTTTCCCATCCGATGCCCCCCCCCCATCTCTCCTTTGGTTCCTTCACTGCCACCAACAGCAAGCCGATTCCCCCCCCCCACACACACACATTCTCGCCCCCAAATAATAAAAATACCCAGCCAGGGGGCAAAGCCCGGGTGCGGGCGCCGGGAGGGAAGCGAGAGGGCCGGGGCCGCAGCAGCGCGGGCAGCCGGAGCGCGGTGCGGAGCGAGCGGCGCCCGCCCGGCTCCCGCCCGGAGAGCTCTCTGCAATAGGCCGAGCCGGCTGCATTAAGCTTCTTGCAATCAATAAAGCGCGGGTCAGATTATGCAAAGCGTAGATATTAATATGCAAAGTTTTAAAGATTTTTAAATGGAAGGGCGAGCGCGGCGCGGGCGGGCGGGTAGGGGCTGCGAGGGGAGAGGGAGGAAGGGAGGGCGGGCGAGCGGGCGCGCAGGCGAGCTGGGGAGAGGAGGAGGCTGCCCGCCGCCCGCCCGGCTGCGCCGCGCCGCCTTGCCTTACCGCTGCTCCCATCGGTAGGCGCCGCTGTCTTCGCCATGCGCGTCAGCTGCACGGCTCCGAGGGGATGGCCGAGGAGGAGCCGCCGCCGCCAACGCTACCCCCGCTCCCGCTCCCGCTCCCGCGCCCGCTCGCTGCCTGCTGCTGGCGCTGCTCTGGCCGCTGCTCCTCGCCTGAGCTGCCGGCGCGAGCCCAGGCGCGCGCCATCCCCGGCTCCCACCTTGTCCCCATGGCAACCCCGGGCCCAAGGATGCTCAGAGAGAGAGCGCGAGCCAGAGAGCGAGGGGGGGAGAGAGGGAGAGGGAGAGGGCGGGGAGCGCAGGGGACACGGAGGCAGGGAGAGGCCCGAGACCCACAGAGACACAGAGACAGAGAGATGCAGAGATACGCTGAGACAGAGACACGGAAACGAGAGAGGAGTAGGAAGTAGAGGGGGATGCCGCCGACACAAGGGGAAGCCCTGATACACAGAGACACTCAGAGATATCAGAGACATGGAGAGATACAGAGACATAGGGAAAGGAAGAGAGGTAGTGAACAGAAAGGAACTCAAATACTCAGACAGGGAGACGCAGAGACACACAGAGAGAGACAGAGACAGAGACGATGATGCTCAGAGATAGAGACACAGAGACACTGAAAAAAAAATAGATGCAGCAGAAGAGAGTATGAGGAGAGATAGAGACTCAAAGGCAAGAAAGAGGCCCTGAAGCCAGAGGTACAGAGAGACACCAGAGACAAAGAGAAAGGGGAAGAAAAGCGAGGGAGGGTAGTCCATCCAAGAGGCAGAGAGAGAGAGGGAGAGACACAGGCAGAAAGGTCCAGAGATATAGGGAAATACAGAGACTCAGAGATGGGGGAGTGGGACATGAGACGGGGACCATAAATATAGAGAGAGCCACCAAGAGCCACAGAGACACCCAGAGACAAAGAGAGAAGGGAAAGAGGTCCATGCAAGGGAGAGATAAGAGGTCGGAAATCAGCACAGAAACAGAGCCCCCACGGAGACAGAAATACAGCCTGAGCCATAGGGAGAGACCCCCAAAAGAGATGGGGACAGAGAGATAAGGGAGAGAAGCCAACAGGAGTCAAGAGGGGAGGTCGAGGCAGAGAGCCCCAGAGAGAAGAGAGCTGGGACCAGAGGAATGAGAGGCGGGGAGAGCCAATGTACAACACCAGAGAGACCCCAACAGAGACCAGAAGCTATGGGGACACACACACACACAAAGGGCACAGATCGTGAAAGTTGAGAGTCAGGAAAGGACACAGGTGATTAGTGGGAGGGAGGAACGGAAGAACTAGGCACTGGGATGCTGAGAAGTAGGCAGAAAGAAAAAAGTATGGTCTTGGCGATAGAGAGGGTTGAGGTCTAAAGGCATGGGCGCTCCAGAAAAGGGGGAGGCGGGGAACCTAAGGAGACACAGAGAGCGCCAGATGAGGCCAACACTGGGAGGGGACCTCTGGTGAACACAGCTGTGTTAGGAGAGGTTAGCCAGAGACAGGAAGAGACACGAAGTCCAAAGTGAAGACTTGGGCGAGAGACAGGGCACTGGGGACACGGACAGAGCCCAGAGAAAGCTGGAAGCGGGCAAGCTGGGATGACAGCAGACCCCAGGGGGGTGACAAGCAAGGGGACACTGAGAGGAGAGGGCTGTGTGTGTGGGGGGGGGAGAACATGAGGGTAGGGGGAGAATGAGAGGGGGGAGTACAATATGCCTCTGGGAGAGACCTGAGAAAGGGAGGACAGAGCCCGGAAGAGCCCTGGAGCAGGGGATGGTTCTCACTGGGTCAGCAGAGGGCTCAGGGCTTCCACCCCCTGCTGGCCGGGGCGTGGAGGTTCCGGAAGGTTCAGGAAGAAGGAGGATAGACCTGGGAAGGGACGCTGCGGAAGGGAGGAAGAGGAGGCCAGCAGCGGGCACGCGCTGCGCGCACCCTCGGCTATTAGCCGCGGCCACCACCCTCTGCTTTGTTACCGAGAAGTTTCCTTCCCATCCACCCCACCCCAAGCCCCGCATGTATATACTAGGTGTGCGCACTGGATCCTTGCGATGCGAGGAAAAAAAAAAAAAAAAAAAAAATCACACCACCAACCCCAAACTGCCCACATGTACAGAGGAAGCTCCCGGGACCTACACTGCAAGCGCAGTTCCTAACAGAAATAAATACAGGAAACACCTACCCCGCGGGCGAGCAAAGTAAGTACCTGGGACCCGCGGAGCGTGTGCGTATCAGACAGCGAGTTACTCACTACTCCCTGTACCAAGCGGCCCCGTGGGACTCACGAGGTGTGCGCGGAAACAAAACGGGGCGCAAGAACCATCTGCCCCTTGCGCACAAAGTAGGCACCGCACGTCTTACTTAGGCAGTATATGCGCAATCACTTAAGAGCGCCGGCAGAGGAGACTCTGTAGTGCGGGAACAGCGCAAATAAATAGGCCAGTCCCCCCACCCCCACCTGCACACTAATTATGCGAGCCCTCAGAGTATAATCATAAGGGACGCGGAGCCACCTGGTGAATTAGGTGTGAATGCCAGCACTTGGGAAATGCAAGCGTGGGAAATCAGGACTTCAAGACCAGGATCAGCTACGTGGCAAGTTCAAGTCCAGTCTGGACTACATGATCCCCCACCCCCACCCCCATCTCAAACAAAACAAGAAACAAAACAAAACAAAAAAAAAAAAAAGGAAAGCGCCACAGGCAATGGAAATAGAGCTTGCACAAAGTCCTGGCTTTGATACCCAGAACTAGCACAAAGCCCTGGCTTTGATACCCAGAACTAGCATACGCTAGATTAGTGGTTTAAATTTTCAAATGTAGGGACTGGATGGTCAAGTGAGTAAAGGTCCTTGCCAGGCAAGCCCGATGACCTGAGTCCAGTCCTCAGAATCCATGTAAAGGTAAAAAGAGAGGTCCACAACCTCCACACTTGCACACACAGGCACACACTAATAATTAACTTTTTTTTTTTTTTTTTTTTTTTAGATAGGGTTTCTCTGTGTAGCCTTGGCTGTCCTAGATTCATCTTGTAGACCAGGCTGGCCTCGAACTCACAGAGATCCCCCTGCTTCTGCCTCCCGAGTGCTGGGATGAAAGGCATGCGCCACCACTGCCTGGCTAATATATCTATTTTTATTTGATGTCCATTGCTGCTTGGCCTGCATGGATGTCTATGTGAGGGAATCGGATCCACCGGGACTTGAGTTACAGACAGTATAAGCCGCTGTGAAGTTGCTGGAAACTAAGCCCAGGTCCCTCAGGCAGAGCAGCCAGTGCTGAGCCAATGAATGCAGGCAACTGCATTCCTCTCTTACTTACAAAAGGAGATTCCACAGGCGACGGGAGCAAGCCCTGGGTATACCCCTTGTCCTAAATGACCCCTAGGGGGTCCTCGCACCCTGAACAGATTCCAGAACACATAGGATGTACCAGGCATGCTGGCTGCAACACAGCATGGGCATGCCCCATTGGTCTGAGAAAGCCCTACTTCCAGAAGCATCCTATTCCTCAAAGGGCCCTGCATGTGGCTAAGAGAGAGGCGCCTCTCTGGATGGTGGTTGAACGAGCACATGGCCCTTCCTAGGTGAGGGGACTGTGTGCGCAGCTCTCACACTGTCTTCCTTCTGGTTTGGTTTTGTTTGTTTTGGGTTTTCTTTTTTGTTTTTGTTTTTCAAGACAGGGTTTCCCTGTGTAGCCTTGGCTGTCCTGGACTCACTCTGTAGACCAGGCTGGCCTCGAACTCACAGAGATCCCCCTGCCTCTGCCTCCCGAGTGCTGGGATTAAACGCGTGCGCCACCACCGCCACCCGGCCTCTCTCTTCATTCTCTGTGTTTACATTTCAGAAGCATATGGAAAAATACCAGGTGTCCCAGGCGTAGAAGTTGGCTCAGCAGATTAAAGGAGCTGGATGTGGAGGTCAGGTGATCTGAGTTTGATTCCTAGAACCAACTCAACAGAAGCCATCCTCTGGGGGTGAAGATATGGTTCAGTGGTTGAGAGCACCCGGCTGTTCTCCAAGGGGACCTGGGTTCTATTCTCAGCACTTACATGGTGGCTTCCAACCATCTGTAATCCCAGTTCCAGGGAATCCAGTGCCTTCCTCTGGCCTCCTCAGGAACACACGTGGTACATAGACATACATGCAGGCAAAACACTCAAGCACATGAAATAAAAATTTTTTTAAAATCCTTTGTAATATACAATGTATACAATGTGCAATTTTCTGTAAGCTATGTGCTTTTCGTTTTTTTTTTTTTTTTTTTTTTTAAGATGGGGGGGAGGGTCAGAGGGCAACTTTCAGGACACAGCTCTCTTTTCCGTCAAGTAGATGCTAAGAATTGAACTCGGTTCAGCAGACTTGGCCCCAAGCACCTTTACCTAATGAACCATTTTGACAGCCTTTCCTTCCTTTCTTGTTCCCTCCCTTCCTATTTTTTTTTTAAAGATGTATTTAGTTACTTTATTATATACGTGTGTGCCGTAAGTGTGTATGTATGAATGGCTTGCCTTGGATTCCAGGCCAGCCTGTACAACAGTGTCAAAAAAAAAAAAAAAAAAGCAAGCCAGATGTAGTGATGCACACCTGTAATTGCACACTTGTGAAGCAGAGACAAGGAGGTCATCATGAGTTTGAGGATAGCCTGGGCTACATACCAAGCACACCTGTAATTGCAACACTTGTGAAGCAGAGACAAGGAGGTCATCATGAGTTTGAGGATAGCCTGGGCTACATACCAAGCACACCTGTAATTGCAACACTTGTGAAGCAGAGACAAGAAGGTCATCATGAGTTTGAGGATAGCCTGGGCTACATACCAAGCACACCTGTAATTGCAACACTTGTGAAGCAGAGACAAGAAGGTCATCATGAGTTTGAGGATAGCCTGGGCTACATACCAAGCACACCTGTAATTGCAACACTTGTGAAGCAGAGACAAGAAGGTCATCATGAGTTTGAGGATAGCCTGGGCTACATACCAAGCACACCTGTAATTGCAACACTTGTGAAGCAGAGACAAGAAGGTCATCATGAGTTTGAGGATAGCCTGGGCTACATACCAAGCACACCTGTAATTGCAACACTTGTGAAGCAGAGACAAGAAGGTCATCATGAGTTTGAGGATAGCCTGGGCTACATATCAAGTCCCTCTCTCCACAAAACAAAACAAGCAAACCAACCCTGAGGTCCCCTGTGTGTGTAAGATTCCATACTGTAAAGCAACTCTACCCATATATAATTCTAGGCAATAGCACTATGGTAACAGAAAAACAGCTCAGTCACTGAAGAGGGCTGGAGTAGAAGTAGGGGACCCATAGCAACAGGATGGTGAAAGAGGTCCAGGCTCATGGAAACATTTTGTATCGGTGGTTACACAATTCTGCGCCCATGTGTGAAAGCACATCAAACTATACCTATATCTAACAAGTTAAAACTGGTGAGTGTTGCTCTGCCATGCTTTGCACACTTGTAATCCCAGCACTTGGAAGGTAGAGACAGCTGATCACTGTGAATTCAAAGCCAGCCTGAGACCACCCTCTCTCCTTCCCTCCCTCCCTCCCTCCCTCCCTCTCTCTCTCTCTCTCTCTCTCTCTCTCTCTCTCTCCACCCCTCTATTTCTCTCTACATTTCTTTCTCCACTATGCAATTTTGTTAAAAACTGGAGAAATTTTGGTTAAGTGAGATGGCTCAGTTGCTTCTGTGGTTGGTTGGGTGTTTTGTTTTGTTTTGTTTTGAGACAGGGTTTCTCTGTGTAGCCCTGGCTGTCCTAGACTTGCTTTGTAGACCAGGCTGGCCTCGAGCCCACAGAGATCCACATGCCTCTGCCTCCTCCTGAGTGCTGGGATTAAAGGTGTGAGCCACCACCGCCTGGCTCTGCTCAAGATGGCTCAGTTGCTAAAGGTGCCTGACATGAGTTGAGTCTCAGGACCCACATGGTGTCAGGAGACAACAGAGTCCTGCACACTGTCCACCAACAACACAAGCATGCCATGGTATGTGTACACCGCCTAAGTTAAAAAAAAAAATACAATAAATTTTAACTTGATGACACTGGGGTCATAGAATTATACTATGTGATGGAAGGCTTCTGGAAGGCCCTGGCACCTTAGATAAGATGTGAACAGGAGGGAGGAGGATGGAGGGTGTTCCCCAGGAAGTAAGAGCAGTTGCCAAACATGGTGGAGGACACGGTAAGTCTAGCGTTTGGTGGGTAAGGCAGGAGGCTCAGGCCAGTGATCCAGGCTGCTTGGGAAGCTGAGGCAGAAGGATTGTAAGTTAGCCCAAGAGTCTGTGAAGGAGAGATAAACCTGTTTTTGTTATGATCCCAAGTGTGGGATGGGGCTCGGTCTTGTGAGAGAACAGGTGAGATTAATCCACTAGAAGGCAAACCACCTCCTGCGGGAGCTTGATTGCTGCCAGCTGAAAAGATCTCGTGACCAGACTCTGGGAGGAGATACATAAGTGAGCCAGAAACAAGAGACAGGGCCTTTGGCGACTTGGGACAGTTTTGGCTGTTCATAACTCCACTTTGAGGCACTGCTAGAGAGAACCGCTCGAGGGAAGGCTTCGGGGCTCCGGGCTCCTGCTGGGGTTCTGGGTTCTGGTTACTCCAGGTTCCAGCAGAAGAAATCCTGCTGATTACACCAGTTCCTCGGAACTGATACCCTTACGGTTTTGTTATTTGTGTTCTCGAATCCCCTTTTCCTATCATTTAGGTTAGTCGGGTTATAAGTGACGTACGCTTGGTTAATGAGTTCATAATAAAATATATTTGCTAAGAAAATGGAGCCTACTGGGGGCTGGAGAGATGGCATAGAGGCTAAGAGCACTGACTGTTCTGCTGTTCTTCCAAAGGTCCTGAGTTCAATTCCCAGTAACCACATGGTGGCTCACAACCATCTATAATGTGATCTACTGCCCTCTTCTGGCCTACAAGTCTGTCTCAAAATAAGATGTAGGGAAATGACTAAACGGATGGATCCGTGCTTACGAATGTGCACTGCCTCTGCAGAGGATCTGAGTTCGATTCCCAGCACCCACTCCAGGTAGGTCACAACTCCCTGTAACTAACACTAGCTCCAGGGGGATCCAACAGCTCTGGCCTCCAGTTACCTCCACTCATGTGCACATATACCCACACACAAACACATAATTAAAAATAATAACATGAAGCCAGGTGTGATGACGCACGCCTTTAATCCCAGCACTCGAGAGGCAGAGGCAGGCAGATCTTTGTGAGTTCGAGGCCAGCCTGGTCTACAAAGCGAGTCCAGGACAGCCTGGAAATCCTGTCTCGGAAACGCCTCCCCTCCCCTGCAAAAAAAAAGAAAGGAAAGAAAAACAAAATAAAACAAAAAACCTGAGCAAAGGGCTTGCCTACAATTCCCGGGAGGCTAACAGGAGGCTATTCTGGGCTATGCAGCCAGATCTTGTACTGATAATATTAATAATAGTAAATATATATATATTACAGAGAAAGGTGTGGTGAAGCACACTTTTAATCCCAGAATTGGAGAAGCAGAGACAGATGAATCCCTGAGTTCAGGGCCAGCCTGGTCTACCTAAGAAGTTCCAGATCAGCCAAACAAACAAACAAAAATTTAAACAAAACAGAAGTAGAGAAAATGAAGATACAAACCCAGGGCCACTGACCCATGGTGTCAGATAAGCTATCTGCATCCCCCAATGGCTTATGGAGGCCCTCTAAGACAGGACAGGAAGCTGGCCTCACATCCACCCTAGAGAGTCTCCTGCCTTCTATCAGCTCCTTTCACTTGGGAATGTTACCCAGCTACCATGTAGCCTCAACTGTGGACCCTCTAACCTCTGCCCACATCTGCAAGGCCCGCTGGTCTCAGTCAACTCTCTGGATTCCGTGTGGCTGCTGCCCCCTGGTGGCCGGAGTGACACAATACCAACAGCTCCACGGACAAGCCCAACCTTGACCCTTCAGGAACCCAGCCCAGGCTACTCCCATCATTTTGCCTGCACAGGCTCCAGGCCAGCTGGCTCCTTCCTTCTCAAACCCTACCTGGCTCTCCTTCTCTGCAGCGCACGACCACAACCATCTTCAGAGTGTCCCCTCAGCATCCAAGAAGCCCCACCCTCTTGGTTCTGGGCCAGCATGAATGTCCCATCTCACAGGTCATCCTAAATTGGCCTACAGCTTAGCACTCCCTCCCAACACCCGTCCGTGAGTGCTGGAAACACTTCCAAGTTAACACACACCAAATCTGTGCGTGTAGCCCTCCTATCCCCCCACCCCCGCCCGAGATGTAGATCCCTGCTCTCCCACCTCTAATCAAGTTAATTCCCATAGATAAATGACACCTATCCTTGCCCTTTTTCTCTTTCTCACAGCTGGTCAGGCTCAAAATTCCACCCGATTCACGAAACACCTTAATACTGAAATGTACTAAAACTGTGTGAGATGGCTGAGGCGAGCCGACGGAGAGCCCAAGGCTAGCCCGAGCTACGTAATGCGACCCTGTCACTCACACACACACACACACACACACACACACACACACACACACGGCACTGGGTATTGAAGGAGAGATAAACCTGTTTTTGTTATGATCCCAAGTGTGGGATGGGGAACGGTCTTGTGAGAACAGGTGAGGTTAATCCACTAGAAGGCAAACCACCTCCTGCGGGAGCTTGATTGCTGCCAGCTGAAAAGATCCCGTGACCAGACTCTGGGAGGAGATATAGAAATGAGCCCAGAACTGGAGGCAGGGTCTTTGGAGACTTGCGATAGTTTTGCTTGTTCATCGGTCCACTTTGAGATGCTCCTAGAGAGAACCGCTGGAGGGAAGGCTTCGGGGCTCCGGGCTCCTGCTGAGGTTCCAGGTTCTGGTTACTCCAGGTTCCAGCAGAAGAAATCCTGCTGATTACGCCAGGAGAATCGCTCCTCGGAACTGAGATCCTTACAGTTTTGTTATTCTTTAATCCTCTTTTCCTATTGTTTCGGTTAGTCGGGTTATAAGGGACGTATGCTCGGTTAGTAAGTTCGTAATAAAATATATCGGTTAAAATATATTGGTTAAGAAAACTGAACCTAGTAATCCCGGCTTCCTGGGAGGCTGAGGCAAGGAGACCCGAAGTTGAAGGCCTCTCTGGGCACTTGAGGGAGAACATCTCAAACATGGAAGTGGGCATGGCTACGACACTGGCCTTTGGTTCCAGCACTCAGGAGACAGAGACAGGCAGAGATCTGTGAGTTCAAGGACAGCCCCATCCACTTAGTGAGTTGAAGGCCAGCCAAGGCCACTGGGGAGACCGTATCTCAACAAAACAAAACAAAAGTAAAAGGTGGGGTGTGTGTGTGAACACCTTCAGTGGCCTTTGAGGAGATCATTCCTTTCTCAAAAGATTTGTTTGTTTTTTAGTTTTCGAGACAGGGTTTCTCTATGTAGCCTTGGCTGTCCTGGACTCGCTTTGTAGACCAGGCTGGCCTTGAACTCACAGCGATCCGCCTGCCTCCGCCTCCCAAGTGCTGGGATTAAAGGTGTGCGCCATTTTATATCCTATTGTTGGCTGGTTGAGCAGCAAAAGTATGGTACTCAGAGAACACCTTCTGAGAGTCAAACTCTGCTTCTGCCGTATGTATCCTGCGGATCGATTTCAGTCAGTGGAAAGTGCGTTTACCCTCTGAGCCTTCTTGCAGGTCCTAGAGTGATCCTTCTATGCTGTGGCTCTCATCAAGTTGTACTCCAGGATGTGGCTCGGGCAGCGCAGCGCTTGGTTGTCATGCAAGAAGCTCAAGGTTCAGCCGGGCATGGTGGTGCACACCTGCAATCCAAGGACTCAGGAAGGCAGAGGCAGGGGGACCACTGTGAGTTCCAGGCCTGCCTTATTTACAAATTGAGTCCAGGACAGAGAAAGAAAGAAAAAGTGAAAGAAAGAAAAAAAGAAAAGAAAAGGAAAGAAAGAAAGAAAAAGAAAGAAAGAAAGAGACTAACTCAAGGTTCTAGTCCCAGAACGGCATAAAACAGACGTGGTGATATACACACATAATTCCAGGCCTGCGACAATGGAAGCCGATGTTTACTGTCACCACTAGCTACATTGAGGCCAACCTGGGCTATAAGAGATTCTGTCTCAAAAACAAAAACAAAAGCCACTTCAGGTTTCAAACTGTCGCCTGGCACTCTGTTGCCAACAGGCTTAAAGCCGAAGCAAGTCCTTAGCCCACTTTTGAGTCCTTCACAGTGTCTGGCTCCACAGCCGCTATAGCCACTGTCCACCTGTGCCTGTACTCTAGCCACACAAGACCACGGCAACTTGAATCTGCTTCTTCTCACTTCTTGACCCTTGCACAAGTGGTTAATATCCCCCCCACTCTCTCTTCCCCACCCTGCCTAGAATCCCCCAGTGAGGGGTTGGGGGCGTGGCTCAGTGGTAGAGCCCCTGCCTAAAATCCCCCAGTGAGGGGCTGGGGGCGTGGCTCAGTGGTAGAGCCCCTGCCTAGAATTCCCCAGTGAGGGGCTGGGGGCGTGGCTCAGTGGTAAAGCCCCTGCCTAGAATCCCCCAGTGAGGGGCTGAATGTGTGGCTCAGTGGTAGAGCCCCTGCCTAGAATCCCCCAGTGAGGGGCTGGGGTGTGGCTCAGTGGTAGAGCCCCTGCCTAGAATCCCCCAGTGAGGGGCTGGGGGTGTGGCTCAGTGGTAGAGCCCCTGCCTAGAATCCCCTAGTGAGGGGCTGGGGGTGTGGCTCAGTGGTAGAGCCCCTGCCTAGAATCCCCCAGTGAGGGGCTGGGGGCATGGCTCAGTGGTAGAGCCCTTGCCTAGAATCCCCCAGTGAGGGGCTGGGGTGTGGCTCAGTGGTAGAGCCCCTGCCTAGAATCCCCCAGTGAGGGGATGGGGCGTGGCTCAGTGGTAGAGCCCCTGCCTAGAATCCCCCAGGGAGGGGATGGGGGCGTGGCTCAGTGGTAGAGCCCCTGCCTAGAATCCCCCAGGGAGGGGCTGGGGCGTGGCTCAGTGGTAGAGCCCCTGCCTAGAATCCCCCAGTGAGGGGCTGGGGGTGTGGCTCAGTGGTAGAGCCCCTGCCTAGAATCCCCCAGGGAGGGGCTGGGGCGTGGCTCAGTGGTAGAGCACTATCTAGCATGTCTAGGTTCAACCCCTAATACCACAGAGGGACAAAGAAAGAGGGAAGGGCGTGAAGGAATATTTTGAAAATAAGTCAAGCTTTGGCCAACATCAACATGCAGTTAAAAGTCAGGTGTGTGTGCCGGCACCTGTCTGTAATTCCAGCACCCGGGATGTGGAGGCAGAAGGACCGGAAGTTGTTCAAGGCAAACCTCAGCTCCATAAAGAACCTGAGGCCATCTTAGGCTACAAGACCCTATCTCAGTGGCTCTTTTTTTTTTTTTTTTTAAATGGGGTAAAATTTTTCTTTTTCTTTTTTTTAATTTATTATGTATACAGTACGCATCCCATCACATTATAGATGGCTGTGAGCCACCATGTGGTTGCTGGGAATCGAACTCAGGACCTCTGCAAGAGCAGTCAGTGCTCTTAAGCACTGAGCCATCTCTCCAGCCCCATCTCAGTGGTTCTTAACCTGTGGGTCATGACCCCTTGGGGGGGTGTGGAGCAGCCCTTTCACAGGGGTCGCCTAAGACCACCGCAAAACATAGGCATTTACGTTACGGGTCATAACAGTAGCAAAATTACAGTTACGAAGCAGCAACGAAATGATTTTATGGTTTGGGGGGGGTGGGTCACCCCAACATGAGGAGCTGTATTAAAGGGTCGCAGCACTAGGAAGGCTGAGAACCGCTGCCTTATATCATGAGACAATTTTTAAAAAGCATAAAATTAACAGGTGAAATGCTAGGAGCTGGTGGTGTCTCTCAAGGAAGATGTGAATGGAGACCACGGGGCCGGAGAGATGGTTCAGTGTTAAAAAGCACTTGCTGTACCCACACGATGGCTTACTATAGTTTGTGACAAGTTCCAGGGGCCTCCACAGACACTGGGCGGGCACACGATGCAGGCCAAACACTCATACGCATAATAAATACGTAAATTTAAAAAAGAGAAAGGCTACTGGCAGGCTGAGGATGTGGCTCGGCTGGCAGAGAGCTCGCCTAGCAGGCACGATGCCTCCCTGGGTTTGCTCTCCCGGTAAACTGGGCGTGGTAGCACATGCCTGTCGTCTCAGCACTTGGGACGGGGAGGCAGGAGGGTCAGAAGTTCAAGCACATCTTCAGCTACATAGAGGGGACCTAGGTCAACCTGGGATATACATTTAGACCCTAGTCGGGGGAGGAGGAGGAGGTAGGGAAAAGAGGAGGGTGTAGAGGGGCGGCAGGCTGATTATGGGAAGTGGGTGTGGCCATACGCTGTAATTCCAGCACTAGAGATACTGGTGCGGGATCCTGAAAAGTTCCAAGTCACATAGCAAGCCCCTGTCAGAGGAAGGATGAGGGAAGAAAGGAGGGACCAAGGAATGGCAGAGAAAGAGAGATGGGCCAGCGAGATGGCTCAATGGGTAAAGGGGCCTGCCACCAAGTCTGACAACCTGAGTTCAAATCCTGGGGCCCACACAGTGGAAAGAGGGAACCAGTTCCTGTAAGTTGTCCTCTGACTTCCGCGTGAGTGTATGCTTGGATGCACGCACGCACACATGCACGCACGTGGAGGCCGCAGTCTTTGGTGGTGGTGGTGGTGGTGGTGGTTTTTCGAGACGAGGTTTCTCTGTGTAGCTTTGGCTGTCCTGGACTTGCTTTGTAGACCAGGCTGGCCCTCAATTCTCAGCAATCCACCTGCCTCTGCCTCCTGAGTCCTCGGATTAAAGTCATGTGCCACCACGCCCGGCTCCTTTTTTTTTTTTTTAAATAAACATTTAGTTTGAGGTGTATGTGCAGGAGGGGCTGTGTGTGTCCCTCTTCCCCTCTCTCTCCTCTCCTGTTATACACAGATATTGGGAAAGCTATGTTGTGGTACTCCCTGGCACCCCAAGACTTCAGGAGAGACCCCGCCTTTCAGGCAAGCTGCTCCTACATGCCTGATCCAAACGGACTATGAGATGATGTTTGTGGGGGTTGAAATGCGACTTTGGGGTTGATCTATTATGCAAAAGCCAAAAGAAAGAAATATTCCGAGAGAGAAGACTCGGGAGGAGAATTAAAGGCTGAACGTAAAGGCCTGAAAAATGTCCTTGCAGTGGCCTTGGGGTCATTGGCTAGCTGGACGTGAGCTGGAGGGAGCCGGAGGATGGGCAGTTTGGAGAAATGGACTGTTTCGGGCATCCATTGTTTCTGCCTTTCCAGCATCCATCTTGGGCTTCGCTCTGAGTAGCCACCGCTGGCCACTCAAATCCATTTCCATGAGAGTGTCCATCAAGGCCCCCAAGACATCTGCAGGCCAAGGGGAGAACACGTGACTCGAGCTGCACCAATCAGAACCTCCTCTCCCAGGAATTTGAATCCTGAGCCCAAACCTGGCTGGAGCTGATTCCGTGCTGCGGTGAGGGCCCTAAGGAAACTGCCATTCCCTTTGCTCTTCCTGGCCTCCGTGCAGCTTTTCCTGCCATCCACATTTTTCTTCTAACAATAAGGTCTCAGTTAGGGTTACTATTGCTGCGAGGAAACAGCACATCTAGGGAGGTTTAGGGCAGGAACTCAAACAAGGCAGGAACCTAGAGGAAAGAGCCAATGCAGAGGCCCCAGAGGGGTGCTGCTTACTGCCCAGCTCATCAAGGCTTGTTCGGCCTGCTCTGATATAGGACCCAGGACCATCAGGCCAGGGATAATACCACCCACAATGGGCGGGGCCCTCCCCCCTCCCCCATCAATCAATCAATCATTAAGAAAATGCCCTACAGCCAGGGATGGTGGCACACATGCCTGTGGTCCCAGCACTTGGGAGGCAGAGGCAGGTGGATTGCTGAGAGTTGAGCGCCAGCCTGGTCTACAAAGTGTGTCCAGGACTGTCTAAGGCTACACAGAGAAACCCTGTCTCAAAAAAACGAAACAAAAGACAAAAACAAACGAACAGAAAGAAAGAAAGGAAAAGAGAAAAGAGAAAGAAAATGCCCTACAGGCTTGCCTACAGCCTGATCTTATAGAGGCATTTTCTTTAGAGTCCTGGCTGTCCTGGGAACGCTCTCTGTAGACCAGGCTGGCCTTGAATTCACAGAGATCCACCTGCCTCTGCCTCAGGAATGCTGGGATGAAAGGAGTGCGCCACCACGGCCTGGCTGGTGGTATTTTCTTAATTGGGGCTCCCTCCTCTCAGATGACTCCAGCTTGTGTCAGGTGACCTAAAACTACCCAACACGAGCCGGGCGTGGTGGCACACGCCTTTAATCCCAGCACTCCGGAGGCAGAGGCAGGCGGATCACGGTGAGTTCGAGGCCAGCCTGGTCTACAAAGTGAGTCCAGGATGGCCAAGGCTACACAGAGAAACCCTGTCTCGAAAAACAAAAACAAAAACAAACAAAAAACACTACCCAACACAAATATATGTGTGTATGTGTGTGTATATATACACACACATATAGATACATACATTTATATATATATATATTTAACAGGAGCCAATCTGTATTGCTTGTACCCCAAGAGCCATAAGTCATGCATTTTCTTTTGGGAATTAGGGATGAGGCACATACTGAGCCAACAGAGCTTGAGACCCAAGTCAAACAGCCTGAGTGCCCATCCCAGGACCCCTAAAGGTGGGAGGAAGGAAGAACAGACTCCACCAAGTTGTCCCCTGACTTCCGTGTGTGCTCCATGGCACACCTGCTTCTCTCTACCTGAAACTAATAAAGAAAAAAAAAAAAAAGCATTCAAAGAATTTGGGAGCCTGGGGTGGTAATGCACTCCTTTAATCTCAGCACTAGGGAATCAGAGGCAGGCAGATGTCTGTTAAGTTTGAGGCCAATCTGGTCTACGGAGTTACAGAACAGCCAGGGATACACGAAGAAGCCCCTCACTGTGGGATTCCAGGCAGGAGCTCTACCACTGAGCCACGCCCCAGCCCCTCACTGGGGGATTCTAGGCAGGGGCTCTACCACTGAGCCACACCCCCAGCCCCTCACTGGGGGATTCTAGGCAGGGGCTCTACCACTGAGCCACGCCCCAGCCCCTCACTGGGGGATTCTAGGCAGGGGCTCTACCACTGAGCCACACCCCCAGCCCCTCACTGGGGGATTCTAGGCAGGAGCTCTACCACTGAGCCACGCCCCTAGCCCCTCACTGGGGGATTCTAGGCAGGGGCTCTACCACTGAGCCACGCCCCCAGCCCCTCACTGGGGGATTCTAGGCAGGGGCTCTACCACTGAGCCACGCCCCAGCCCCTCACTGGGGGATTCTAGGCAGGGGCTCTACCACTGAGCCACACCCCCAGCCCCTCACTGGGGGATTCTAGGCAGGGGCTCTACCACTGAGCCACGCCCCCAGCCCCTCACTGGGGGATTCTAGGCAGGGGCTCTACCGCTGAGCCACGCCCCCAGCCCCTCACTGGGGGATTCTAGGCAGGGGCTCTACCGCTGAGCCACGCCCCAGCCCCTCACTGGGGGATTCTAGGCAGGGGCTCTACCACTGAGCCACACCCCCAGCCCCTCACTGGGGGATTCTAGGCAGGGGCTCTACCACTGAGCCACGCCCCCAGCCCCTCACTGGGGGATTCTAGGCAGGGGCTCTACCGCTGAGCCACGCCCCCAGCCCCTCACTGGGGGATTCTAGGCAGGGGCTCTACCGCTGAGCCACGCCCCCAGCCCCTCACTGGGGGATTCTAGGCAGGGACTCTACCACTGAGCAACACCCCAGCCTTTTTACACTGTGTAGTTTGTGTACGCACACACCAAAAGTTGACTATGTTAAGTGCCTCAGTCATTCTTCACCACATTTTTTGAGGCAGGGTCTCTCATTCAACCTGGAACTCATTTACTTGGTTTAGACTGGCTGCCAACAAGTCCCTGGAAGGTACCCATGTCCACCACCCCAGAAACTCCCCCTCTTTATATGTGTGCTAGGGATCCAAGCTTAGGTCTTCTTGGGCTTATGTGACGCAGGTTCAGTACCAGCTCCCTCAGGACAAGCCACAGCCATCTGTAACTACAGTTCTAGAGAATCAAATGCCTCCTCTGAGCTCTGTGGGCTCCTGCACACGTGGGCACACGCATAGACAGACACACACACATAAAGGAGAATTTAATTTAAAAAGTATTTACCTTATTTTATGTATATGGGTATTTTGCCTGCATATATGTGTGTGTGTGTGTGTGTGTGTGTGTGTGTGTGTGTGTATGTGTGTGTGTGTATGTGTGTGTGTGTATGTGTGTGTGTATGTGTGTATGTGTGTGTATGTGTGTGTATGTGTGTGTATGTGTGTGTGTATGTGTGTGTATGTGTGTGTGTGTGTATGTGTGTGTATGTGTGTATGTGTGTGTGTATGTGTGTGTGTGTATGTGTGTGTGTGTATGTGTGTGTGTGTGTGTGTGTGTGTGTGTGTGTGTGTGTGTGCGCACGCGTTGTAAACTACAACAGACAGTTGTAAACTGCGATGTGGGTGCTAGGAATTGAACCTGGGTCCTTTAGAGGAACATTCAGCATTCAGTACTATTAACCTCTGAGCCATTTCTCCAGCGCCGCCCCCCCAAAAACTTAAAATTTAAAAACTAAGAAAACCAAAAATTAAAAATATTCTTTATTTTTTTTTGAAAGATTTATTTTTTTAATTGTATGGGCATGGACATTTTTATCTGCATGTGCACCACGCATGTGCCTGGTTCCTGTAGAGACTGGACAAGGGGGTCCTTATCCCCTGAAATTGGAGCAAAGGTTGAGAGCCACCTTGTGGGTACTAGCAATCCAATTTTGAGTCCTCTGGGAGAGCAGCCAGTACATCAAGACCGAAGTCCAGGCCCAAACCCCAGAATATCTGCACGCGGTGCTAGGAATCAGAACCAAGCCTTGGACATACTAAGCAAGTGTTATTTCACTGGGCCACGTCCCATAGTCTTGCCTGTCACTTCACAGAGTCACGCGGGCAAATGACGTCACCTGAGCGCGTTACACATCGTTAAAATGGAAGAGAAAAGAGAAAACGAATACCAGCCTTGCCAGTGTGTGTGTGTGTGAGGAATTAAATGCATGTGAACCCTTTGACACAGCGTCCGGCACAGGGTGTAAGGACTCAGGAAATGTCCCTTTGTGTGTCATACACTTCTGGGTAATGACTCAGGCCAAAGTGTGGCACAGGGAGTGGATGGCTGGGGTGAGATGAGATTGTCAGCAGGTGAGATGGAAGGATAGTTGGACGCCATGTAACAATAAAAATGGGTCACCACAGGGCAGTCCAGTGTGCAGCAAGAGGCACAAGCTGGGGGTGGGGGGCGGGGCAGGGGGGGGAGTACGGAGTGTGTGTGTATGACAGAGCTAGAGGACAACCTTGGGTACATTCCTCAGAAATGTCATCCACTGCAGGGCCTGGCGGGCGCACGCCTTTAATCCCAGCACTCGGGAGGCAGAGGCAGGTGGATCGCCGTGAGTTCGAGGCCAGCCTGGTCTACAAAGTGAGTCCAGGACAGCCAAGGCTACACAGAGAAACCCTGTCTCAAAAAATAAAAAACAAAAACAAATCAAAACAACAACAACAAACAAACAAACAAAAAAGAGAATTTGTTCACATAGACAAATAAATAAACGATTAGGCTATAGGATTGTCACAGCGGCTTCAAATGGGAACTCAAAATACGCATCCAGCACATGGATACGTGGTGTACCCACACAATACGATACCACATAGTAATAAAAACACATCAATTTCAGGGACTGGGGAGATGGTTTCCAAGGGACCTCAGTTTCAATTCTCAGCACCACATGGCAGCTCACAACTGTCTATAACTCCCATTCCAGGGGCTCTGACACCTCCACATAGACATACACAAAAGTAAAGCACCTATGTATATAAAGTAAAATAATAAAAATTATAATAAAATAAGAAATATATAATAAAATAAAATATAATAAAAAATTTTACATAAAGTAAAAATAATTTTTTTAATGCAAATTTTTTTAAAGATTTATTTATTTATTATTATGTAGATGGTGCTGTCTGCATGTACACCTGCAGGCCAGGAGAGGGCATCATATCATATTATAGATGGTTGTGAGCCACCATGTGGTTGCTGAGAATCGAACTCATGGCCTCTGGAAGAGCACTCAGTTCTCTAAACCACTGAGCCATCTCTCCTGCCCTTAAATTTTTTTTTTTTCTTAATGCGTCAATTTCAGATAAACAGAACACAGAAGAGCCTCACAGTGTATCAGTGAGCAAAATAAGTAAGGGCACAAAATATATAAAAATAAAAATATTGTACCAGCTGGGTATGGGGCCACACACCTTTAATCCCAGCACTCGGGAGGCAGAGGCAGGTGGATCTCTGTGAATCTGTGGCCAGCCCGGTGTGCATTGGGAATTCCAGGCCAGCCAGGGCTGCTACATAGTGAGAAAGAGCAGAAAAGCTGGTAGGGGCCTCCTGGAGAGATAGCATCGCATTGTGGGGTAGTGCGTGGAGTTAACAGAAGATTTACGTTACTATGTGGCATCTTAACGTACTTTCCTGAGTGTTATATTTCATGACTCAAACATCACTCCATAATGTTAGTTTTTCTGTCACTGTTGCTTTTGAGGCAGGGTCTCAAATAGACCAGGCTGGCCTCAAACTCACTGTGTTTGAGGATGACCTGGAACTCTTGAGGATGACCTTAAACTCTGATCCTCCCAAGCTCTGGGGGTTTAGAGGCATGTGCCGTGTTGTATCTGATGGCGCCAACGTCTTCTCCACTCGCTGCTATTTGGGCTCCCCCCCCCGCAGCTTTCCCCAACTTCTCAGTCACAGCTCTCTGATCTCTCTGGCCCGAGAGTCCCAGAGTCCCAGTGTGTGGCTCATCACCAAAACAGGGGCTTCTAGAACATACCTGGGTCCCCTCAGGGCTTTCAGTCCAACCCAGCTACATGGAGGCGTCATGGAAGTTGCAGCCAGGCCTCAGGTGCACGAGGCTCATCGCTTTCTATTGTCACTCCAAGGTCAAGTTTGTCTCTTGATAAACTCCCCACACAGAAGGACGTGGAGGCAGTGGGCAGATAGACTGCAGGCCAAATGAGGGTGTACGTGGCTTTTTATGACTTAATGGCTCCTCTTGGGAAAGGATGGTCACACACACACTCACACACACTCACACACACACACACACACACACACACACACACACACACACACACTGGGATCATTCTGAGGAATGTCTTCTTCAAGGGCCAGCCCTCAGCTCTGTTCCTCTGAGGAATGATGGGCCACTATCCTCAAGCCACCACGCGGGGTCCTACCTTCAATGGTTAACATCCTGTCTGGCATGCTGTCCCACAAAATCGTGACGCTGGACTTTTGAAGCTCTTAAATTGTCCCCATGGTCCTGAAGTAAGGCACATCTGGGTCTGAGCGTCTTCTCCCGTACCCAGTGCTCTCCAACAAGGCCAGGAGGGCTCCATGGAGCATGCACCGAGGAAGGTTCCAGGCGCCAGGCCACTACAGATTTGCAGCCACAGGTTCCTTCCTAACCTCCAACCTAGGCTAACTTCCTTCTGAGGCACATGGCAGACAGAGGTGATGGGGTGAGGTGGGGGTAGGGTGAGGTAAACAGGCAGGAGGGGCCTCCTAGAGTATGTTGGGGGAAACTGTCTGAGAGAAGCTCAGAAAAAGTGGGTGGAGCCGGAAACCTGCCCAGACAGAAGCCACAGGCTGTGGCAGAGAGGTCAGGAGAGCTGCCTCATAGCTTGAACAGAGACAGAACCTACTGGCAGCTTCCACTTCCAGGCACACTTACAACTCAAGCGGAGGAGAGCCTCAAAGCTAAAATGTAGTCAGAAAGCCGCAGGGGGTGGTGGAGTGCGCCTTTAATCCTGACATTCTGAAGGCAGAGGTAGGATCTCTGAGTTGGAGGGGAGCCTAGTCCACGCAGTGTTTCAGGACAACCAGGCCTACATAGTGAGACCCCTTTCTCAACAAACTAACAAAAGAAAGCCTATGTGAGCCGGGCGTGGTGGCGCACGCCTTTAATCCCAGCGCTCAGGAGGCAGAGGCAGGCTGATCGCTGTTGAGTTCGAGGCCAGCCTGGTCTACAGAGTGAGTTCAGGACAGCCACAGCTACACAGAAAAACCCTGTCTCGAAAAAACAAACAAACAAACAAAGCAGGTTCTGAGGTCACTGGAGCCCCTAAGTTTGACATTTCTTCCACGTTCACCATTAAGGATCCAGGAAAGGCTCCTACACAAAGGCTGGAGTGCTTCTGGCCCAAGGAAAGGGAAGCCCTTGGAATCTCTACCAACTGCCAACGCCAACTCTCAAGCCCTTGGCCCTTAGGTTCTAAGGGTGGAAGACTTGGTTTTGTGTAAGAAACTCAAGCTCTGGAGCCTTTGCCTTCAGTAGGATGAGAGGAGAGCTCCCGTGCTCCCCTACCTGCAGCCACACCGTGGCAAGCAGTGCTTTAACTTTGGACAAGGGGAGCAGAAAGCCAGGTCCAGATGGGAGGGGTGGGAGCCCTGGGGAAAGGAACTGGAGGCAGAGCCCCCTTGGCTGCCTCTCCTTTCCAGTTTCCCATCCCCAGGGTTCTAATGGTTTCGGGAGCCTTGAGCTCCTCTGAGAGAACCAAAGACCCTGGGGTCTTCTTCCAGAAGGCCAGAATTCAGTTCCAGTCAACTAACACTTTCTGGGAATTTCGGCTCTAGGGGGATCTGACATTTCACACTTCCACAGGCACTGCACTCAAGGGCACATAGCATGCCCTCATACATACAATTGAAAGTGGCGGGAGAAGGAGTTCAGTGATTAAGGTTCTGGCTTCAAACCTGGCAGTGGTGGTGCACGCCTTTAATCCCAGCACTTGGAAAGCAGAGGCAGGCGGATCTCTGTGAGTTCGAGGCCAGCCTGGTCTACAAAGTGAGTCCAGGACAGCCAAGGCCACACAGAGAGACTCTGTCTTGAAAAACAAACGAACGAACAAAGACCCCCGGCTTCCAGAAGACCCAGTACCCCTACAGCAACTCGACTGGCTCTAACTCCAGTTCCAGGGCAGCCAACACCTTCCCTCTGGCATCCTTGGACACCAGGAACACGCAGTGCACAGGCATACACACAGGCAGAACACCCATACACATAAATTTAAAACATTTCCCCTCCATAGACACACAGAATTCTACAAAGCACATATGAGCAGTGAAGGAAAACGAGGCCCAAAGGACAGAGCGGACTGTGGAGACGTGTGAGCATCCTGTGCTGCTCCAGCCCTTTTCCCCTTGCCCACCAACAAAGAGTACTTGAGAGCCTTGGTGCCCACCTACGCCCTTTCCAGGGTAGTTTTATTGGTGCAGTTTGTAAAACATCTTCGCATCAGCCCACGTCCTCACCTTCCCTTCACGGGAAGTGGCTGGCTCTGGTCCAAGGGCTGACCTTGAACTGACATGGCCACAAAGACCACCCGTGATACTCAAGAGCTAAACGGTCCAAGGGCTAGTCTGCATCTAGCTCCAGGGAACGGGGGTGGGGAAGTTGAGGAAGCTGGACGTCTGTGTGTACCGCAGGCAGAGTCATGGCTGCTCAAATGAATGAGCGAGGTGAGCAAGGCCCCTGGGCACCCCAGCTCCAAAGCCACTGCTCTGGTTGAGGTACATGTGGGGACAGTAAAATCTGAGATCCTGAGAGAGTAGCCCTTAGGCTAAAGTGTGTGGGGCCAGCCGGAATCACCCCAGGTGGAGAGACACCACGTGCAAGGGGCTACACCTCCTTGCTGAAGAATTCTGCAGTCCTGGGGCCCCAGGACTGAGGGGATCCACCTGGGAGTGGTGGTCCTGGGGCAGAAGCAGCTGGAAGTGCTCTGTGCTTCAAAGCCCATACCCCCAAAGAGGAGGAACCTGCAGTCCTACGCAGTCCTCAGAGCGGCTGACTGACAGTCCGGGGGCAATATGGTCATCTTCCAGGGAAGAAGGTGGCCTGGAGACTGGGAGGCGGGGGGGTCAGTCCTGCCAGATCCAGGATCAGGAGGTCCCTGTCCCACGCTGCCCCCCTTCCTCTTCCATCAGCAACAGGCGGCGGCGGCCAGCCTCATAGTCGGCCTCATCCACGCTGACCAGCAAGCGGACAGCCTCCCGGCCCACGGCCTCCCGGAGGGCCTCAGTCAGGAACACGCCCCGCAGGGCCTGCAGCAGAGCGCCGCTCAGGTAGTCACCCCAGAAGGCGTCCAGGTAGGAGAGCTCTGAGAATTTAATGTCACACACCACAGAGCCCAGGTCCCTTGACCGCAGCACAGCAGTGGCTTGTCCAAACACGTCCAGCTGCCGGGCCAGTGCCTGAGGTCTCCGGGATGCTACGCCCTGCTCCAAGGCTGGCCCGTGCTCGCAGTATTCTGCTCGAACCCGGAGCCGGATGTCTGCAGGAGAAGGAGGGGGCTCATCAGTGGGCATCGCGGTTCCCTCTCTCCGCCCTGCCCGTCCCCACGGCAACGCCAAGGAAGTTCTGACATCTCCTCTTCTCTGCCACTTCTGATATACCCCATGCCCTCTCCAACCTCAACTCCTCGCTGCTTCCTGAAGCACCAGGCAGGCTCCTTCCAGCTCACACCGTCTCTCCCCAGTTCCTACAACTCTCTGTTCCCATGGCCCCTTCCCAGTGAGGCCCACCCTGACCACACCTACTCTAGATGGCTCACCACCCTCACTCCCTTCCAGCTCCCCAGACCCACCCAGCCTGGTCCCTCAAGGTACTTGGCATCCTCTAACCTATTCTAGCAGTGGCATCCTGCGTTCCCCAGGTAGCAACACCTTGAAGGACCTCGCATGTTGCACAGGCACACACCCTGGGGTACAGAACCCTGGTGCTCAGTATTCACGTTTGTGAGTGAACCAATGCTTTCGGCTACCAGCCTCACACAGAGAGAATCCCAGACCAAAAACATAGCCTGTCCTCCCAACAAGCTCCAGGGAGTAAGGGGTCTCAGCCAAGCCCAGGGGACCAGACTCTGTTGAGGGGACAACACTCTTTGCATGATGGAGTAATCCCAAGGCTGCTAAGGGCCACTGGGTCACCCAGGGAAGAGAAAGAACGCCACATGGAGCCAGTGACAGTGGCAAAGAGATCCGTGAGTTCATTATGTGTCAGGAAGAAGCATCTGGGTTGGCAGGGACCACCATCAGTTCCCACTTAAAACACTGAAGGTTCTGTCCCTTAGCTTCTACCCACATCTGTCCAAAGGAGGTGGCTCTGCACAGGGGGGCAAAGACAGTCTTCAGAGAGTCACTGCAAGCATGAGTTTGGGCTTGTCACTTCTCCTCGGGGTATCCACATCCCGTGTGAGGCTGTTAGCAGACACGGTTGTGCGAGGTTGCTATGTCTGGCAGCTGCAGTAACCAACACTGACTGTTGCCAGACATCCTGGACCCCAAGTGCTTGATCACAGAAGGCCACCCACAAAACCCCTGTGAGGCAGGCCCTTTACAGGAAAGGAGCCAAGTGACCAGCCCGAGGCCACATAGCCTGGCAGCGCCTCCTGGGTGCAGACAGTGGGCTTCTCCGTGGACAGAAATCATTGTGGCCAGGAGCTGGCAGGCCGCAGCCGTACCCTGTGCAAATCAGAACCTCTGCAAAAACAGGTCCCCTAGACCAGGGCACACTCCCTGCCTGCAGCGCTCTTAAAGAGGATATTAAAAAAAAAAGAGAAGAGCAGGCAGAAAGCAAGAAGCCAGTGATGAGAACGCAGGCCAGTGGGTGTTCCTGAAACTGCAAGTCACCAACAGCTGTGAAACCCCCAAGTGCCTGACAGTGGGCAAGCCCTAACCCCACAGGAAATCAAAGCCCTGGGAAGGACTCTAACGCTGTGGGCTCCGTACAGCTTTCACAGCCCTTCAACAGAGAGCAAAAAAGAAGAAGGCAGCTCCCCAGAACCCCAGATGATTTCTTACCACACTCACTTCCTCCTCCTACCCCAAACTCTTCCTCTTTCTGCCTGGAGGGGAACCCCATGCACTCCACCCTTAAGGCCAGAAAAGCCCTCTGGGCCCCATCCCTGACTCCTTAAAGCCTCTGACCACACCTTCCCAATTGAGGGTGGGGACTAGGGGAGTGGAAGAAACAGAACCTGCCCAAGGCCATGCAGGGCTGGGCAGAGGCAGAGGCAGAGCCAGAGGAGTCCCACAGACCTGCACGTCAGTCCCAGCTCTGCCATGCTCTAGCTGTGGGGCCTTGGGCATGTGACCTCACCTCTCTGAGCCTGTTTCCCCATCTGAAAAACACAAACAAACAAGAGGTCCCTGCTGCATGGCAGTCACTAGGATTACATGAACATCTGGTAGAGTGCCTGGCTCTGACAGCACACAGAAGGCCAGAGACTCAGGGACCATGACTTCGAAACCCACCTCTCGACCCTCGTGACTCCTATCCGGGCTCCCACCTCTTCACTGGCTCCCTAAGTCAGTCTTCTCCTCTGTCAACTTCCCCAAGTACTGCCCCATCTTCCCACGCTCTGCCCTCACATCCTCACAAAGTCATCTGCCCACCTCCTCTGCCCGGAACACACCCACTCACGCAGCAAAGGACAGTGTAGGGTACCCGCTTCCAGCCCAGCCAGACCCTTCCCTCATCTTCTCCTCCACAGCACAGTTTATTAAAGCGACACGGAGACCATCCATCTACTCAGAGCGCTCTGCCTTCCCCACAAGGATGAAGACTGGCATGGCATAGGTGGGGCAGGGGGACAAGCTGTCCACGGTTAGCACTCTCCGCCCATGCCAGGCCCACCTTAGGGGCTTTCCTGTCTCCTCAGAGTACTTTTGTCAGTGTCATTTACAAATGAGGGAATGCTCTACCAGCCCACAGTCCGCCTCTGACCCGGAAACAGACTGCAGCGCAGGAAAAATGAAGGCCAGGAGGCTCAAACAATGAGCCCCGCCTGGCACAGGCCTGAACCACCTGCTCACCACATACCATGAGCCAGCAGCAGCAGGTGACACTTGAGTGGACTCTACCTCGGCTGCCCCAGATGTACGCTTCTTGTCCTCTGAGCCCTTTAATCATGTCCACGTCTTTACGGGGTGATGCCGAGCCTCCTTTTTTTTTTTTTTTTTTAATGAGGAAAAAGGCACAGAGGCTGAGTCACCTAACTAGATCATTCCAGAATTCTCTCTGAGGTGGCCGTTTCTGTACACAGCCCAAGCTCTTAATTACCCAACCCCTGTCCACTGCCTCACATAAGCGTGTGTAACACATAATTAGCAGGCATTCTAAGGCCAGGAGGGGACTTATATAGTTCAGGGTTCCTTTCTAGGAAAAGGCACTTGAAGTGGACCGTGAGGAAGACGCACTGGGTTAGCCAGGAAAACCGGAGGAACGGGGAGGGCGGTGTTTCTGGAAGAGAAGAGCATTCCAGAATGTCTAGGGAGAAAAGGAGGGCGAGGCAGTCACCAGCTGAGGGGACGGTGCAGCCAGAGGTGGCGGAAGGTCACTAGCAGCAGGGCTGGGAAGTCTGGTCTCAGTTAGCAGCAAAGCACCCTGCTACGGACATCTGGGGGTGATCACACCTCTCCGTACCTCAGAGGTCCATACCCCCCGCAGCACTGCCCTCCAGGAGCCGCTGTGTAAGAACAAGACCACCTGACTCAGCATGAGTGGCAAGTTGGCAGGATCAAGGACAGAGGACACCCAGGAAGGAAGCAACAGGCATAGAGGTGAGGGGCAGGCCTGGCTCCATGCAGCCACCCCAGGGGCTCTGCCTTCCTGAAGGAGGGAGCTGTGTCTGCTTCCTACACTCATGGACGTGAGCACTTTGGGGGCAGAAAAAGATGCAGAGTGAGAGGGGCTTCCCAGGTGGGCACCAGGGGGACGACGGAGGGTGCAGGTTCCAATTAGAGTGTCTGGAGGCCCCGGGGGGAGGAACCTGCCTTGGCATTCATGGGTGGGTGGGCTGGAAACAAAGCTCTAGACTCTCACAGACTAAGTGGCATTTTTTGTGGGAACGCACAGCACATGAGGGCTAGCAACTGCCCCCTGCAGTCAACGGTGGGCTCCGGGTCCAACTGTCTGGCTCTGTGCTAGACTCGTCTTTTTTCCAGTTATCTTTCTTTCTTTTTTCTTTTTCTTTCTTTCTTTTTTTCTTTTTTTTTTGTTTTTTGAGACAGGGTCTCTCGGTGTAGCCTTAGCTGTCCTGGACTCGCTTTGTAGAGCAGGCTGGCCTCCAACTCACAGCGATCTGCCTGCCTCTGCCTTCCAAGTGCTGGGATTAAAGGCGTGCGCCACCACAGCCCAGGCCGAGTTATCTTTCTAAACGCCAACTCCTTCACCTTCCACTGAACTAGACAAAGGAAGCTGTCAGAGAAAAGCTAAGTAACCAACTACTGCCTCCTGATGGAAGAAAACACTGCCATGCAAGAGAATCCAAAAAAAAATCTAAACATCAGCAGAGAGTGCCACATATGCCTGGACTCCGAACATGCAAGAGGCTGAGGCAGGAGGACTGACAGTCACACGTTCAAGTCCAGCCTGGGCGACATATGGCGTTCCAAGGCAGCCTGAGCTATGATGTGTGATCTTGCAGTAAGAATTTTGGTTCCTTTAAAAACCCAATTATGGCCGGACGTGGTGATGCACACCTGTAACCCCAGCGCTCAGAGAGAGAAAGGCAAGAGGATCGCTGAGAGTTCGAGGGCAGCCTGGTCGACAAATCAAGTCCAGTACAGTCAAAGCCACACAGAGAAACCCTGTCTCAAAAAACAGAAGCAAAAACAAAAAAGTGAGCTGGGTGGTGGCAAGCTTGGAGATAAATGCAGGCAGATCAGGAGTTCAAGTCCAACCTTGGCTATATACCAAGTTCTAGGCCTGTCTGGGGCCTATGAGACACTGTCTCAAAAAAGCCTCTTCCCGTAACACACACAAAATGAAGTAGAGAAAATCTGATGGTTATGTCTCTAATCCCCACACTCAGGAGGCAGAGGCAGGAGGATCACTGGAAGTTTAGGACCAGTCTAGCCTACATAGCGAGTCCCCGGCCAGCCAGAGCTCCATGGCAAGACCCTGTTCTTGCCTGCCCATCTCTCTCAGCAGTCTCTCCCATCTCTCCATCAAACCCTCATGGCTTCTGCGCCACCACCTGTGACCACCACAGGCGCATGCACACAGGCTTCTGTGACCGCCTGTCTCGAAACCTCTGACGTGGCCTTTCCTCCCACCAGAGAAACAGCTCATGGAGAGCAGAGGCCCCGGCAGGCACTCTGCACACACGGAGGGCACAAACCTATTTCCTGCCCGGCTGTGGTACTACCGGCTTCCTTCCCTCACCCTTCATTCACGGTTGCACAATGGGGCACGGACATAGGCCTTATTAACAGTTAGTTGTCTTGAGAATTAAGAGGCCAGACAAGTAACACACCCAGCATTGTTCACTGGGAAACCCTGAGAGGTGTGTGGACTGGGGGGGGGGGGGGCATGTCCAAACACAGGGCCCCCAACTACCCTATGTACACCCTCAAACAGTTTAGTTCTGTCTCCCAATGGGGGCAGCTGACTGGGGTCAAGTATTTTGGATAAACAGGGGCAAGAATGGCCCAGCCCTTCCTGAGTCAGACCAGGAAAGGGTCACTGCCTTGTTAAAGTAAGCCATCCCCATTTTTCAGAAGGGAAAATTAGGGCCCAAGTAGGGAGAAGCCAAGCCAGCCCCACCCTGCCAGGTGACTCAGCAGTCAGACCTGTTCAAGGTCCTTAAAGTGCCAGCCACACCCAGACTAACAACCTCCTGGCCTCAGGGAAGATACTTGAAGCCTGGATGATCCAGGGGTCTGCCCATGCCCTCAGGCCAGCAACTCCCTAACCTACCTACCTAGCCAGCTATGGTAACTGCCTGACAGCCTGTACCACCCGCTCAAGCCAGGGCCCTGTGATGACTTGGGCTGACTATGGTGCTGGGCTCTGGGCGGCACCCAGCACAGGTATCTGCCACCTCATCTCTGAGTGGGGGCAACACCCACTGCCTGGGAGGCCATGGGCAATAGGAGGGGCGGATGATGCGAGATGTACTTGCTGGGCAAATGGGGAGAGGAGGCACCCCCAGGCTAAGGCCTCCTGTGGATCCCACAGATTCAGAAGGGCCCCGCCCACCAGTTTCTCCTACCCTATCCCTGCTAATCAGGTGCCTCCTAACTTAGCTCCAGCTTCTGGGAATGCCTTCTGCTTGTCCAAGGCATCCCACTGAGGACTCCTGCTGCCACCACTTGGCCTCAGTACCTCACCAAGGGTGTCCCTGCAGGCCTACCAGAGCTTTGTGCCAACTGAGGTCACAGAGCCTAGGACAGCAGTTACATGTCTACCTAGATCCTAGCACTATAGAGGCTGAAGCAGGCCAGCATGCTGCAGCTGCACAGCCTCCTGCCAGGGTCCAGCTGGCCTTCCCACAGCCCTGGACAGCATCTGTCATTGCCTGGGCAATCTCAACTCCAATGGACTGTCACCCAACTGCTAGGTCAGTTCTACAGGGACAGGGCCTCCCTGCCACAAGCACTAGACAGCAAATCTCACATGGCCAGGCACTGTTCCAAGTGGAGTGTGTGGCTGGCTGAGTTCTGATAGCACCTCTAGGCAGGAAGGACCATTAGCATCTATGGTACAGATAGGCAGGACCATTAGTAGCTATGGTACAGAGGTGGGAACATCACACACACACATACACCTCTCGGCAGAGCCATTCGTATCTATGGTACAGATGTGGGAACAATCACAGACACACAGACACACACCCACACACCTCTAGGCAGGAAGGACCATCAGCATCTATGGTACAGAGGTGGGAACATCACACACACACACACACACCATCACCTGCCCAAGGTCAGGCAGCTTCTTTAAATGCCAATGCTAAAGCCAGGAGTAGTGGCACGTGCCTTCAGTCCCAGCACTTGGGAGGCAGAGACAGGTGGATCTCTAAGTTTGAGGTCAGCCTGGTGTACAAAGCCAAAAAACAAAACAAAACAAAAAACAATAAGACAAACCCAAAACACCAAAGTCCAAGGCTAAGCTTTATCTGGGTGGCCTGACTTGGAGTCCCTGTTTCTCCCCCTCCCCACCCCCCCCCAGCACACCCTACTCTCCACCACAGCCGTGTGTAATTTGAGAGTGCTTACCTACCTACCAGGTGATGCAGCTTGGTGTTGGAGTGATGTCTTCACGGTGTCAAGACTACCCTTGTATAGTCAGACTGACTTCTCTGCCTGTGCAGATCTCATTACAAGCCAGACTATGGCATTGTCATTTTTATGACTCATCTCCTGTTTCAACGTTTTATAAACACTGTTTTCTAGCACCTTCTGATTGGTTTGAGGCAGGATGAGGAGGCAGGACTCGGTGGGGTGGGGTGGGGGGTGGGGGGCGTCCCAGGTGGGGACCAGGGAGAGAGGCAGAAGTCGCCAGCTGGACACAGATGAAGAGGCAGCTGTCTGGACAATACTAGGAAGGACAGACAATGGGCCACGCAGCTGGGACGCAGGCCACAGCATCACCAGGTTAAAATCCCTCAGACTCTGTCCAGCGAGTGCCGTAAGCTAATAATAAATAAAGTTTAAGTCTCTGTGTCATTATTCGAGAGCTGGGTGGGCGTAGCAGGTCCTAACTGACAGGCCGAGGCTCGCCCTCCAGCCCCATAGTCCACCAGGGGCACTTTACAAGTATTCTCAGGGCCCACCTGCGGGTACTCACCACAGGTCACTTTGCCTTCTGATGAGGGCCTGCCAGGCTCCTGTTCGTGCCGCCCCAAGGCTGCTGGGCCCGCTCTCCTCCGCCGCCGCCTGGCACCACTGCTGGGGCGGCCCCGGCTGCGACGCTGACGCTTGGTTGGAGGGGAGCCTGGAAGACAGAGAAGACAGTTCTTCAGGACCAGGAAGGGGGTGCCTTAGTGCAGGGAGCCTTTGGGGGAGCCTTCTGGAAAAGAGGTGCCACTAGCATTAGCGGTAAGGGAGAATGAGCATGTGGCACCACACAGTAGACACTTGCAGGTCTGACCATAGAGAAGGCCACCAGGGTCACAGCAGGAGACAGGAGCAACAACAGCCACTCAGCATCACTTCCTCAGGACAACAACGGAGTATGGTGGCACACACCTCTGATCTCAGCACTTGGGTACCGGCAGGAAGATTATACATTCAAGGCCAGGCTGGCTCTAAGAGATCCTGTCTTTTTTTTCCTTCTATTATTCTATTCATTATTATTATTGTTGTTGTTGTTATTACTACTTTACTTTTACACATACATTTATATTATTACACATATATGCAATGAACTACATACAGCAAGCAGGATCACAAAACAATCAGAAATTATATAAATGTCACACGCATTGTGTTTTGCCTGTTTGTATTTGGCAACCTTGGAGAAAACATCTTTCCTATCTTGCTGAGTCCTCAACTCTGAATGTAAATCAGTATCTGTCATATCTCATCTCTATCAACCTAAAAACTAAAAACATCTTTCTCTGTGTAGCCTTGGCTGTCCTGGACTCCCGTTGTAGATCAGGCTGGCCTCGAACTCACAGAGATCCGCCTGCCTCTGCCTCCCGAGTGCTGGGATTAAAGGTGTGCGCCACCACCGCCTGCCTAAACAGCTAAGCTTAATTGTAAAACTAAACTATCTGGTCTCCAACCCCATCAGAGACTTGAGAAGGAATAAAATTAATTATCTGAGGAAACAGGAAGTGCTGGTTAGCAGCTTCCAAAATGAGAAAATGACAGTTTGCTGCCTAGACAGTCACTCAAAACTCTATATAACGTTGGAGCATTGTCCTCAGCCTTCTGGCCCAGTTTATCTGACAGACATATTTGTGAGGCAGGAACTACTGAAGACTTGCTTACCCTGTCTTGACAGGGTTTAGCCATCGACTCTGCCTGCATCCAAGCTTGCCCAGTTTTAGGCAGAATTCTGGTTTTTCAAGACAGGGTTTCTCTTGTAGCCTTGGCTGTCCTTGAACTCAGAGATCTACCTGTCTCTGCCTCCCAAGTGACGGGAGTCCAGGGCAGCCAATGCTACACAGAGAAACAAAAAAACCTGAACAAAACAAAACAACAATAACAACAATAAAAAACCCACAACAGTCTAAGAAAGAGGAATAATTTCTGTGATAAATTGTTGAACTAGGAAAACATGGCCAGAGCCAGGCTTGCTAGCATATGCCTGCATTCTCTGCACTCAGGAGGCTAAGGAGAGGCAAGGAGTTCCTGACCAGTCTGGTCTACACAGCAAGACCCTGCCTTAGACCCCAAATACAGAAGGGCCTGCGAGTGCGGACAGCTTGCAACCCTTTGTAGAAGAGAGGTGTCCTGACCACTCCTTGGCTTTGTTACTTTTGCCGGAAACCCTGAAAGGACACATTAGAAACAACTGAAACTGGCTGCAGATGGGCACCTTAAAATCCTTTTAGTTTTCTGCCGGGCATGGTGGCGCACGCCTTTAATCCCAGCACTCGGAAGGCAGAGGCAGGGGGATAGCTGTGAGTTCGAGGCCAGCCTGGTCTACAAAGCAAGTCCAGGACAGCCAAGGCTATACAGAGAAACCCTGTCTCGAAACACAAAAACAAAATAAAATCAAAAAATAAAAGGAAAAAGTCAGGGGCCCTGGCGATGGCTCAGCAGTTAGTGCACACACTACTCTTGTGCAAGACCCAAGTTCACTTCCTAACACAGCCACCTGAGAAAGCTTACAGCCAGGAGGGACTCCAGTTCCCAGGGGATCTGACATCTTCTTCTGGATTCCCTGGGGACGAGCACACAAGTGTACAAACCCAAATACATACACATAATTAAAATCACATTTAAAAGCCTCAACCTGCAAAGTGCCAAGTGTCCAAGGCCCAAGCAGCCAAACCGAGCTCAGAAGAACTTCTGAAAAGGAGGCATCTGTTTTCCCATATAGCCTAGAAGCAGGACACATGCCCAGGGTCAGATATCGGTCTAAGTATGGAGGCCTGTAGCAGAAGCCAGGCCCCTTGTCAAGCAGATGGCTTTGGGAGTGACAAGTGTAAGGTGAGCTCAGGATACCTTGGGAAACCACAAAGCACTCAAAGAGTGATGCAGACATGTCCACAGGACATCCCAGCCTTGGTAAGAACGGCTGGTTGACTACAAGAAAGTAAACAGTACATAGCTACACAGTGACACTCAGAAAACAACATTCTATAGGAAGAACTCTATTTGCCAGATGTAGAAAAAGGGGGTTAGGGACTTGGTAGGACACACCTTTAATACTAGCACTCAGGAGGCGGAGGCAGGTAAATCTCATGTGAATTTGAGGCCAGCCTAGTCTACATGGTGATATTCTGTTGTTAAATGGGAAGGAGAAAAAAAAAAAAGGGCTGGAGAGCAGCTCAGCTGTAGAGTCTGGGGGGCGTAGCTTGGTGATAGAAACCATTGGTGGCGCACGCCTTTAAGCCCAGCACTCGGGAGGCAGAGGCAGGCGATCGCTGTGAGTTCGAGGCCAGCCTGGTCTACAAAGTGAGTGCAGGACAGCCAGGGCTACACAGAGAAAACGAAAAAGTAAAAGAAAGAACCCATTACCCAGGATGTACAAAGGCCTAGGTTTAATGTCTGGTACCACAAAAGCAAGAATTAAAAACATCAACAAAAACACCCTCAACATCTTAAAAATTACTCTTTGCTCCAGCCTTGTGACACAAGCCAGTAAGCCCAGCTCCTAGACAGGCTGAAAAGTAAGGGAACCTGGGCAACTGAGAACCTGTTTCAAGTTCGTTTTTTATTTAAAAAGCTGCCGGGTTGGGGATTTAGCTCAGTGGTAGAGGGTTTGCCTAGCAAGCAAAAGGCCCTGGGTTCGGTCCTCAGCTCTGGGGGAGAAAAAAAAAAAAAAGGCTGCTCCCAAAAAACAGAAAATAAATAAAGGAGTCGCCATTTACAAACATTAATATGGTAAATGGTCCAGACAGGGCTCACACAACAATGCTAAATACCACCCCCACCTCAACAACTGAATGCAGGGCTCCCTAAAACTGGCTTCTGTTAGAGGCCTCTGTTGGCTCATACACTGCTCACCCCAGCAGGAATGTCTCTGAGCCTGCGAGGCAGGTGTGGAGGTCCACCTGTAATCCAGGGCTTGGGGGGCAGAGACTGGGGATCCCCAGTACAAGCTGACTAGCCAGACTAACCACACTAGAAAGCTCCAGATGCAGCCAGCGGCCCTGTCTCAGTAAAAACAGTGTATGGGAGCCTGGGCATGGTGGCGCATGCCTTTGATCCCGGTGCTCCGGAGGCAGAGGCAGGTGGATCGCTGTGAGTTCGAGGCCAGCCTGGTCTACAAATTGAGGCCAGGACAGCCAAGATAACATAGAGAGATCCTGTCTGGAAAAACAAACAAAACAAAACAACAAAACCAGTCAATGGGAGGACACCTGGTGTCAGTTTCCAGCCTCTCTGCAGACGTGAATGTGGATCTACACATGTCTAAGCACACCACACACCAATCACATGCCCCAAAGAGGGCTCTTCAACTGACCACACTTCCCTGTTCACACTAAGAACAAGGAGACAGCATCCATCAAGAGACATTCCTGCTAAAGATGTGCAACCGACATCTAGCCAGCCCCTCACACCTAATCACGCTTCCATGAGAAATAGGAAGACTGAGGGACAAGTGACAGGACACCATCATGTGACACTGGGAGACTACCAGACTGTTGTATACACCAATCAATCAGTCCCACAGGGTGGACAAGTGAAAAACAGAAAACTATGGGCTGGGGGAGAGGGGTGCGGGTACAGAGGGCAGTCAGCATACAGGAGGCTCGGGTTCCATTTCCAGCCCCAGAGTGAGGGAAGGAGGGAGGAAGGGAGGGAGGAAGGGATGGGAGGTCGTCTGTCAAGAAATCTCTGCCAGGTGGTGGCTGCACACACCTTTAATCCCAGCACTCAGGAGGCAGAGGCTGACAGATCTCTTCTGGGAGTTCTATGCCAGTCTGGTCTACAGAGCAAGTTCCCGAGAAACTCTGTCTCAACACATACCACACACACACACACACACACACACACACACACACACACACACACACACACACACACACACACACACAGTTTCTATTCTATAGAACACTGGAGAGGATTACCTCTAGCTCTGTGGTTCTCAAACTTACTAACACAGCGTCCTCACGCTGTGGGGACCGCCCCCTCCAACCATAAAGTTATTTTCCTTGCTACTTTGTGACTACAATGTTGCACTGTTATGAGTTGCAATGTAAACATCTGTGTTTCTCCACAGTTTTAGGCGACCCCCGTGAAGGGGTCCCGACCTACACTGCTCTAGTTGGAGGGGAGCCCGGGGTACGAAATGAGTTCTAGACCGGCATCAGCTACAGGATGAGACTGCCATCTCAAAGTAATAACTATTAGGAGCCCGGCAGTGGTGGCGCACGCCTTTAATCCCAGCACTCGGGAGGCAGAGGCAGGCGGATCGCTGTGAGTTCGAGGCCAGCCTGGTCTACAAAGTGAGTCCAGGGCAGCCAAGGTTACACAGAGAAACCCTGTCTCGAAAAACCAAAAATAAAATAAAATAAAATGAAAATAGAACAGCCAGGGCTACACAGAGAGACCCTGTCTCAGGAAAAAACAAAACAAAACAAAACAAAACAAAAAATAAATAAATAATTAAGTCAGGGATGTGTGTGTATACACTGACTAAAATATAGTAATTTAACCAATTAAAGGCATTCGCCATAAAATAAATCTCAGGAATGTGTCCAGCCAAGCCTGCCAGGCCACATGCCACAGCATGATGCCATCCTGAGTAAAACACGAGTGTCCCTGTGACACAGCTCTGATGCTTCAGGGGACACATGCAGGAACAAACACAGGCACGCTGCAAGACAGAACAACGCTTCGGGCCACTCCCTCGACGGACCAAGATGCAGGAGGTTAATCACAGGTGAGGACGAAGACAGGGACGCTGCTACCTTCTCAGTGGACTCACCCGTGTCCCACTGACTCTGCTGAGACTCAGGAGGACTGCTTGACTGTCGCCGAGGGTGGTGACCTTCATCCTGCTGGCGACTGTCACCCTCCGTCCTCTTGGAAGAAGAGCTGGGATTACCATAGCTGTAGCGCTCAGGGGACACTGGGGAGAGAGGACAGAAGCAGCTGTTGCAATGGCATCCTTGCCTCCCAGCCCAGGCCAGTCTCCTAGGAAGAATGCCTGGACCATAGGATGCCTAATCCCCAAGTCCCTCAGTGGTCACACCCAAACACCCACACCTCCTCAAGCACCTCCTGCCCAGGGCAGAGTGCCCATGGGCTGCCAGCCCATGTCAATGGCTCCAACTCTGAGCTCTTCTCTCACTAGCCCACAACCCAGGTCCCTGCGATGGGCCTGGCCTCCACCTCCTCCTAACTCACTCTGGAGCCCCATCAGAGACGTCATAAGCCTTCTGCTTCTCTCTTTTGGAGCCTGGCACTCAAGACATATTTCCCCAAAATCAGACAGCCTGTCCCCAGGGTTAATCAATCTTTCTGCTTACACAAACCCCACAGGCTTATTATGGGACAGGAAAGCGCATGACCCCCACTGGCCACCCCCTCCAACCTCCACACTGTATCTCTCAAGGAACAGCCCAACAGCCTACCTACAGACAGGGAGGGGTGGGGGGGACCCCTGACACCCTCATCCCAACCCTAGAAACAGGGCAGGCAGGTTTGACTCCTGGTCTCTTAACTTGCTACATCTCTTATGTGCTGCGTGACATACTTTCATGCCCTGTCCGCCCTCCCCCCTGCGCCGTGTCCCCCCCCCCCGTGCCCCTCCCCCACTTCAAACGCCATCTTCTTAGAAAAGTATTCCTTCACTGTTTGTGACCCAATTTAAGGTCACCTTCCCTCATTTTGTGGCCTTCTGTCCCTCTCAGACTAGGTCTTGGCCTCAGTCTAGGGCAATATCTAAAGCTAAGTTCCTCCTCCACTAGCGCAAGCTTCATGGAACGGGACGCCTTGGCTGCAACCTCTCTGCGGCCAACAAAAAGGGTGCAGTTCTCACAGGCAGCAAGGCGCTTAGCTTCTCTGAACCTGTTGTTTCCCCTGTGCAGTGGGGAGCAGGGGTGGGGAGGGAGAGGGGTGCGGGGGTTATAAGGTGACAGTTCATACGGAAAGTTTGCCTCTGCCTGGCATAAAAAGTTCCACAAACAATCATTACTGATACGGCTAGATACCGTAACAAGTTCACTGCTACCTAAGCCATGCCCTCTCCCTTTTGGGTTTCTCATTGTGGGGATCGATACGGGGCGGGGGGCACCACAGGGCTGCCCTTCTGGTCCCAGAAGTCCTGCAACCTCTTTATTCAAACCTTACCTGGCCGGCGCCGCTTGCGCGCCAGATGTGGCAGGAGGTCGTGGCGGGCCAGCACGCGCAGGAGTTGGCTCAGCAGCCGCAGGTTGCTCTCGTCGCACTGGCCACGGCGTTCCAGCTCTAGAAGCAGCTCCAGGCCGCTGCGGGCGCGGGCCAGGCCGCCGGGGGCGCCGGGGGCCTCATCCAGCAGGAAGGCCAGGAGCTCCAGTTCGCACTCGGTCAGCTGCCCGCCCACCACCTCGAACATACGATGAAGCGACAGCATGCCGTAGTAATCCAAACACTCATCCTCCTCCCAGCTCGGGGCCGGGGTCGACCCGGACAACGCCATTCCCAGGGGAGGAGTGCGGAACAAGCTCAGAACCAGGGCCTAGAACCCACGCGGCGGGGAGGAGGTCGTGGTCAGGGACGCGGTGGCCCAGTGCCCACCAAGGTCAGCGCGTGAACCCCGCGAGGTGTCTCCGGGCAGGGTCGCCCCAACACCCTTCAACGGTCTCAGCCTCTCTCCCTCCCACGGACAGGAATGGTATCGCCCGAGGTCCCATAGTAACAGGTCAAGACGCTAGACCCACTACAGGTCCACCGACCAGCCCGGAGGGCCAAGCCCAGTCGCCCCTCTCCGGGTGGTACGTTCCGAACCTGCCACCGACCGACCTAGAAGATCAGCTCCTATGAGCTTCATGGTCCATTGCAGGGCACCTTGTCCAATGCCCGGTGACTCTGAGTGGCAAATGTCTAGACTTGTCCCTTGGTTCTGTCCACTAGTACCTTCCGGCTAGCCCCACGCCCGACCCAAGCGGTATCGTTCAAAAGTGACCCTCGATCCCCTGCAAGTGGGACGGACTAGACACACAGGTGGTACTGTCTGAACCCGACCCCTCGCCCCGTAAGGGCGGTCGGTCCTGCGCTCAACCCAGCACCCAAGTGGTTCCAGCTACCCTCCGCCAGTCGCCCTTAGGCCTCTCTCGATCCTTACCAGATTCCAGCGTCCGATGACTCCTGGGCGACGGCCGCAGCCACTTGTTTTGGATCTTTCTGGCACCTTCTCTATTATTACGCCTGCGTCACCTCGCTCCTCCTCCTTCTCCCAACTCGCGCAGGTGCGACCGCCACGCCCCTACGGCGCACGCGCAGAATGAGACCTCCAAGCCCCACCCCTCCCAGGCCGCCGGATCCGCCCCCAACAGAAGCATTGGGGCTCCCCAGGATCGCGCTTGCGCAGGGGCAGAGCCTCGCCGCATCTGGAACTCTCGGGCGTAGTAGTTTGAGGTTTTAATATGTTTCCCCCGGATCGCAGTACATGACCTGTTGGAATTATTCATCCTCTTCCTGATCACGACCTAAACGCCCACAGGACCAGTGCCACCAGCTTCTGATACAAAGTAAAACAGTCCCGAGGTTTCGGACTCACAGGAGCGCGCAAGGCTTGTCATCCCGACTTGTATTAAAGCATGCCCATTCTTAGGTGCCGACCAGAAACCTACATCTCAATTGGGCTGTCTCAGATCCTATCTGGAAATACTCCCTCATGCAGCTCCCCGGTCCCAATTTATAAATCCTCCAGCCGCAAGCACGAGACTGATACCTCTTCCCAAATCGCGATAGACCTATGTACACCCTCTGAAGACGCCCATCCCAAGACACTTTCACCCAGGGTTAGAACAGCCTTTCCACTTTCCTCTTGAGCCTCGGAGCCACTCAGATGCTCCCCTAACCTGGACCCAGGAGAGCAAGCCTGCCACAGCTAGTGTGACTTCGCCGTCCCCAACACGGGGCCTAGGGCGTGAAAGCCGCTCCTCCTCCCCACTTAGGTGACTCAAGGTCAGGGCCAGCACGTGCCTGAGACAGGTCTCCTCTCGGATTGGTTTCCACCCCCGGAATTATCTCCCTGAGAGGGCGGGAGACCTGGGCGGAACGGCAGGCTCCATCCTACCTGTGTTGGTGGAAACACAGTCCTCGCGGTGGGCTCTCCGCGTGGGTGTCATTGAATCGGACCAAGAATTAGAGGAAGAGAAAGCAATTTATACACGGGAAGGCTTCGACGTTAGGTGGGTTGTAAGTGAGCACTACGGTGTATCGCGCCCTGAGCTGAACGTTTGGGGGGTTTTGTTGTTGTTGTTTTGTTTTGAACCTGTATAACATCCAATGCTTTCAGGCGGATGTGATTCAAGGCCACTTGTGTAAGTGTATGCGTATGTGTAAAACCGAGGCGGCCCAGGAAAAGTACCCTAAGTGTGTCTTGCTTTGAAGTTAGGCAGTGTTATGAGACGACGCCTGTCAAAGCCTCGCGCCTCCCAGTTCACCACCCGCTCGGTAAGGACGCACACCTCTCCCTGCGCTGAAATTTCAAACGTGAGGGAAGGAGCGGCCCGGGAGAACTGCGCAGGCGCCTCTCCTGGCCCCGGGACACCGCCCACAGGGCCCTGCTGCATGCGTGGAGAAACTCGCGGAGCCCCGCCCGAGTCTCAAGGCGCAGGCGCGAGGGCGCGTGCCCCGCGCTACCAGCTCTGATTGGCTGCCTCCGGTGAGGGCGCCGCCCAATGGGAGGCGTGGATGGTGAGGGGTCCCGCACGCCTGGCGCGGAGGGTCTGTGTCAAGAGCGGCAGGGGCTGCTTGGAGGTAAGAGAGATGGGTGAGGGCGCCGCGGGGCGGGCGGGGAAGACAGCGCTGGGCGTAGGGAGAGAGAGGAGGAAGAGGGGAGGAAGACATTAGGGGGTCGGAGAGCCTTGGGGCCTGCGCTTTGGGCTGGAGCAGCGCGGGATGAACGACAGCTCCTTCCTGTGTGCCCTGGAGGCGTCGGTCGAGCCCTCGGTGTGTGCAAGGACTCAGCTCGAGCTCTCTTGCACACCTCGCCCCTGCAGGGGACTCTCCACGTTGCAGAGCCGAGGAGTCTGGTAGGAGAAAAAGACAGTGTAGCGGGAAAAGTTGAACTTTCAGGCCCCTGGTGGAGGTGCTTAGTTAAATCTACTTTCTGTAAACAGACGTAACAGCTAAATTCCACCCCCACCCCCCACCCCGACACGGTGTAGGATTGGGGGTGGGGAAAGGAACGCAGGCGAGAAAAGTGCCGATTTCTGCTTACCTGGGCTACTTTCTAAAAATATGTTGTTATTAGGATTGTGTCCATGTTGTTGAGTGAGAGTCAGTGAGCACATGGTGGGTTGGGTCCTATGAACCAAGTTTTGATGTGTGTGCCCACATACCTTGTAGAATTTCTCCATTCACTCTTGACCTGATGCAGGTCACGTAGCATGGTCACGTAGCATCTTGTCCGTGGGACTGTAATCAGGCCGACTGCAACCCTCCCCCTCCTCCTGCCAACACCTCCACCCCACCTCCACTCCACCTCCACCCCGTTTGATTATTTCTAGGGGAGTCATTTGTGGAATGGTTTAAACTTTAGGAAACGCTAGGTGTAGTGACACATGCTTTTGATGCCAGCACTGGGGAGGTATAAGCAGATAGGTTTCTGTGGGCTTGAGGCCACTCCCAGGGCTACAGAAAAGCGTTTCAAAACAAAACAAGTTTAAGACCCACTTAATGGGGGATTTGGCATTGGTAGATAAAGAAAGTTTAGCTTCTGAGCGGTTAGCAAACCATTTATTCACTGAGCATTTATTGGGTATCAACTAAAAACAGGCTTTGTGCTAGACTGTATGTTGTGGAAATTAATAGAATGGGAGAACCAGGCTTGGTTGGCGCACACCTGTCATCCCAGCACTCTGGGAAGCAGAGACAGGCAGATCTCTGTGAGTTTGAGGCCAGCCTGGTCTACAAAGTGAGGCCAGGACAGGCAGGGCTACGCAGAGAAGCCCAGTCTCGAAAAACAAAACAAAATAGAATGAGAGAGCTGGTTGGTAGAAGTGTGGTGTGGACAAGGATGGTTAAGGTCCCAGGGCCACACTTCCTATAGGGAACTGAATACCTCTGTGTACCTACCGTGTGCTGGGCATCTTTCTTGGAACTGGAAACACCTCAGTGGTGAAAACTAAAATACCTGCCCTCTGAGAGCAAGACATGAGCAGCTTTTATTACCACAGCTACAAGCTACAGTCTGCATGCTTCTGGCATGAGCAGAATTGAAGATGTGAAGGGGGGGGGGGGCCACTGGCACTAGGGAGGCGGAGAAAACAAGGCAGGGAACCAGACTTCCCTGTGTTTACAGTGAGGTCAGGGCCAGCCTCTGCATAAACCCCAGGCTCAAAAACAAAAACATGTACTCATGTATACAGGCACATAGTAACATAAGTCAAAAATTTAAAAAAAAAAAATGGTGGTGGGGCCCTTCAGGGTGACGCAGTGGGGGAAGGCAATTGGCAATAACTTTGATAGCCTGGGTTTAACCCCAGAACCCGCTTGGTGGGGGAGAAGAACCAAATCCCCCAAGTTACGTTAAAATCTCCTTAAAATGTGGGGATGGAAACCGGCCGTGGTGGCGCACGCCTATAATCCCACCACTCAGGGAGGCAGAGGCAAGTGGATCTCTGTGAGTTGAAGGCCAGGCTGGTCTACAAAGTGAGTCCAAAACTGCCAAGGTTACACAGAGAAAACCCTGTTTCAAATAAATAAGTGGGGATTGGATCAGATGGCTAGTTTCTAGGCTTAAGGGGTGGGGGGGTTCATGGAATGAACTGTGGGCTACTGCTATGTGAAAGGGGTTGGGGGTTGGGTTAGGTTGAGGCCAGACAGAGTAGGGGAGGTAGGACACAGGGGCAGATGCGAAAGTTTTGTATCCCAAGTACTTAGTTGGTGTGGTGTGTGCACCTGAAATCCTAGTACTGGGAGGCTGAGGAAAAAGAATTGCCTCACCGCCGTCCTCTACCACATACTGAGGTTGAGGCCGGCCTGGGTTGCACAGAAACCCAAGAAAGGTGCTGCACAAACAGGACACAGAATGGACAAAGGCTCGGGGGGGGGGGGGGGAGAAATCTCAAAAAGAGCGTCACTGGGCCTCAGGGCAGCATCAGAGGTCAGGCTGCAGAGTACCCATATTCTCTCTTGCTTCCCTGACTGTAGCAGCTGTGACAGGCTCAGAGACATGGGATCATGAAAGACTGAGGGATAAACATAGAACTAACACTTGGGTCAGTAGCGGAGTGAGCATTCCACATGTTTGGGTTCCTGGTGTGCCACTGGCCTCTGCCCCTCTTTCTCCAGGCACTGCCTTCCCAATAATGGCAGAGATGGTGGCCGAGGCAGTTGAGACGCCAAGCCAGTCACCAGGAGCAGTGGAGCTTTCAACACCTCTGTCCGGAGAGCTGGCGGAGTTGGCGACAGCAGTGACTGAGGTGACGTCCGGGGAGGCCCTGGCCTCGTCCCTCTTCTTCCAGCGCCACCAGTTCATGTGCTCTGAGTGTGGCAGCCTCTACAACACCCTGGAGGAAGTCCTCTCCCACCAGGAACAGCACCTGCTCACCGTGTCAGAGGAGGAGACGCTGACCACCCAGGACGCGGGGCTGGGGCCCGAGCTGGGGCCTGGCACCGGGGAGGGACCTTTCCAGTGTGGTGAGTGCAGCCAGATCATCCTCTCCCCCAGTGAGCTCCTGGCCCACCAGGATGCTCACCTGCAGGAGTCGGCAAGCCAAATCCAGTACCAGTGTGGAGACTGCCATGAGCTCTTTCCCTCGCCTGAGCTGTGGGTGGCTCATCGCAAGACTCAACACCTCCCCAGCGCAGCCGATGAGCCACCTCCCCTGCCTCCCCCGCCACCGTCACCACCACCCCCGCCACCAGAAGTCAAGATGGAGCCCTACGAGTGTCCTGAGTGTTCCGCCCTTTGTGCCACCCCTGAGGAGTTCTTGGAGCATCAGGGCACCCACTTTGACTCCCTGGAGAAGGAGGAGCGCAATGGGTTGGAAGAGGAGGATGACGAGGAGGAAGAGGACGGGGAAGACGATGATGAAGAGACGGATGAGGAGGAAGCAGCCACAGAGCTTCCTGCTGAAGACATGGGGGGTGACAAGTCCGTGGCTGATCCGACTCAGAGCTGTGGGGATTGTTCCCAGCACCGTGGCTCTTCAGGGCCACGCCGCAGACACCGTCGGGCATCTCGCGGCCCGGCATCAGCCACCCACCCCTTCCACTGCAGCCAGTGCCAGCGTAGCTTCAGCTCTGCTAACCGGCTGATGGCTCATGGCCGGGCCCACGTGGGTGGCACCCACGAGTGTACCACCTGCTCCAAGGTCTTCAAGAAGGCGGCCTCTCTGGAGCAGCACCAGCGGCTCCACCGTGGAGAAGCCCGCTACCTCTGTGTGGACTGTGGCCGTGGCTTTGGCACTGAGCTCACCTTGGTAGCCCACCGCCGGGCCCACACTGCCAACCCATTGCACCGCTGTCGCTGTGGCAAGACCTTCAGCAACATGACCAAGTTCCTCTACCACCGGCGAACTCACGCTGGGAAAAGTGGAACCCCCACCAGGGTAGCAACTGTCTCCCCAACTCCAGCTGAGCCCACGCCTTCACCCCCACCCCCGCCTGCCCAGCTGCCTTGTCCACAGTGCCCCAAGTCCTTCGCCTCGGCCTCCCGGCTCTCCAGGCACCGACGGGCAGTGCACGGCCCCCCTGAGCGCAGGCACAGGTGCGGGGTCTGTGGCAAGGGCTTCAAGAAGCTGGTCCATGTGCGCAACCACCTGCGCACCCACACAGGGGAGAGGCCCTTTCAGTGTCACTCCTGTGGCAAGACCTTTGCCTCCTTAGCCAACCTCAGCCGCCACCAGCTGACCCACACAGGTGTGCGTCCCTACCAGTGCCTAGACTGTGGCAAGCGCTTCACACAGAGCTCCAACCTGCAGCAGCACCGGCGCCTACACCTACGGCCGGTGGCCTTTGCACGGGCCCCTCGCCTTCCCATCACTGGCCTCTACAACAAGAGCCCTTACTACTGCGGGACCTGTGGACGCTGGTTCCGCGCCATGGCAGGTCTTCGACTGCACCAGCGGGTCCATGCCCGAGCCAGGACTTTGACACTACAGCCTCCCAGATCACCCTCTCCGGTCCCGCCCCCGCCCCCTGAACCTCAGCAGACTATCATGTGCACAGAGCTTGGGGAGACCATCGCCATCATAGAGACATCCCAGCCACTGGCGCTGGAGGATACACTGCAGCTGTGCCAGGCGGCGCTGGGGGCCAGTGAAGCCAGTGGACTGTTGCAGTTGGACACGACCTTTGTGTGACAAAGCCCAAGAGCCACTGATAAAAAGGATTTGGCAACAAGGTTGAGCATAGGCACCACGGGGGAGAGGACCTGCGAGCTAACATGGTACCCACATGTCAGGATCCACCCTGCTGGCCTCCTGCAACTGCTGACTCCTCCGAACAGGAAGAACCCCCGCCAAGTGTCTCCTGTCTTTCTCTGCGCAAGGTGACACTGAAGCTCTGAAAAGTGGTGTGGTCTATCTCAGCCCCTGCTGCTGCCTTGCAGAACGGGGTTTGCCAAGGCTCTTTCTTTGCACGGCATCACCCGGTGCTCAGCAACATCAGGTAACCCCAACTGAGCACCAACCATGTGCCAGGCCTGTGTCAGACACTCGTATACCTCTTCAGATCTGCTTGGAACCCCCGCTTTCCCCCGGTCCTTCCGTGGGCTTTGGGGCCTGGGACTTAGCTCTGCCTGGGACAGGAAGTACTTAAGTTTCCCTGGCCTTGCTTCATCTCGGTCTTGACAGCATGAAATCCATCCGTAGGTACCCCCAGTGCTCAGCTCAGACTGGGTGACGGTGAAGACCCAGGAATGAAGCAGACACAGCTCTGCACTCAGGCATGCTCAGCCCGGCAGGAGCAGCAAACGGAAGGGCAGACAGCTTGCCACTACACAGGCAAGGCTGCCAGTGTTCAAGGGTTCCCTCACATGTGCCATGGCACCCAGGCTAAAGGCGAGTCAGGTCTAAGGACTCCTGGGCTGGGATGGGGAAGTGTAGGGACAGTGGAATCTGAGAACAGACTTCTTAGTGGTGCCAGTTCCTGAAGTGCAGGTAGGCATCTGCCAGTGCAAGAGGAAAAGAGCATTTCAGGCGGGCCATCCAGGTATAGTCGCAGGGTACACCCGACCGCCTGGCAGTATCAGGCAGGACTCCCTGAGATGGCCTTGGGTGTCATTCCTGTTGTACAAGTGAGGAAACAGGACAGAGAATTGCCCAGGCCTTTGGCTGGGTGGAGGTGCTGTGAGCTTTGGGTGCAGTTCTTAGGCCTATCTGTATTGCTCTGAGTAAGACCGCAGCCCCAACAGCCGCTGATGGCAGAGGACTTACTCTCCTTGGAGAAGGCAGTGTCATAGATACTTGGAATTTGAGGGACCTTGGAAACAGGAAGTGATCCCATTTTCTTAGGGTGTCCTTCTGCTCCCTAAGCAGCTGTAGGTTAATTTGGGAGGTCAGTGGGGCAGGGCTTCCCCAGCCGCCACAGGCCGCAAGCTCTAATAAGTGAAGCGGGGTGCTGCTGGGGTCTGGGGCTGCCTAAGAGATAAGCCCAGGCTTTGGAAATTGGGGTGAGTAGTTGAAGGCACTGTCACAGGGAGGATGTCATGTCTCCCTGGATCAGAGCAAGGTGAGTGGTAGGCTGGCCACGGTCCAGGAGAGGCTGGACAGGGCTGAGTAGAGATTTGAGGGTCAGGTGGGTAAGACCAAGACAGTGACCACATGGTCACCCAGTAGGAGGAGGACACGGGTCTGTCCCTAACCAGCTATGCTCATCCTACTTCGTGACTGGTTTGAAGAGACGCAGGATGAGAAAGGAGCCCCCGGCGCCTCTGTAAGCATCTGGCAGGGCCCGGCATTTTGGGAGTCCCAGTAAGGCTATGTCCCCAGTTCCTTCTGTGCATCAGGAGGACCCAGAGTCGCTCCCTCCCAGGTCTCCTTCCTGAGCCTCCTACCCACTCACGGTTGGCACCATGTGGAGACACCATTTCCTTCTGCCCATGGTCCCCACCATCTGGCTTCAGCAGATTTTAAAAGTCAAGGGAAAGAGCCTGGCAAGGTGGCACGAGCCTGCAGTCCCAGTATTTGGGAACCTAAAGCAAGATGGTCTTGAATTCCAGGCAAGCCTGAGCTATAGTGGAAGACCACCTCAAAAAATAAAAAAGAAGAAAAGCTAAGCCCTCCACCTTGCCAAGGTTGCCACTTCCCAACACCCCTAAGAGTGAAGCAGGCGGGCACCCTGCTTCAGACAGAGCTATGCCTCGGGAATCTGCCCTCCACACACACCCACACTACTCAATTTCCAGGCAGTTTGATATTTGGCCAAAGAGACTCTTCATCCAGGGTCAGGCCCTGACTCCGCCTCCTCAGTTCTGGGTGTGAAGCCCTCTAAGTGACTGCTCTCACCACCCAGGATGCTCGTCCGTCCTTTCCCTGGCTAAACAGATAGGTGGTGCCAGGTAGTGGGCAGGTTCCACTGGTGTGGTGGATAAGCACTAGTGGTACTGGGGCTTCTAGCTTCTCAGTGTCCCCCTGCCTGAGGTGCAACTCATCCCACACCCTGAACACCCCCCCACCCCCGAGCTCTGCAGAAACTGGCAGCCAGACAGGAAGAAGGGTTTCATGCCAATAATTTATTGAACGGAGGTCTGTACACAGGCAAACCTTACTGTGGAAACTAAGACACCAGGGGCTCTCCCCACTCCCCACTTTCAGGATGGGTAGGGAGGAAGCCTTGGGAGCAGAGGGCAGAGGGGAATACAGCTGGGGAGGGGGGCGGGTTGGATGGTGTGAATTGACGTTTTCTTTAAGAAAAAAATTATAACAATCTATTTACACCCAGGGGCCAGGGGAGGGAAGAGGAGGTGGGCTGGGCTGGTTCTATTTACAAGGGACATGAGGGGCAGGGGAAGGAGTGGTAGTCTGGGGGAGGGGAGGGGACCAAGGGGGTAGAAGGTCCTCAGGCCCCAAACCCCCTGTCCTTCTTTCTCTTCCCTCCCCGCAACCAGTTAAAATCCTCTTTAAAAAGCCCACCGCACAGGTGAGGCTGGTGAGGGAGCCTGGATGCTGGGGTAGTTCATTTACCTCTGCCCTCTGGTCTAGGCCCAGCCAGGGCAGGATCTTGATGGGCTATGGCCCGCTTCCCAGCCCCACCTGGGGGTTCCCAGATGGATGTGGAGGGGTCGGCGGCGGGGCCCTCAGGAAGAATTAGCGAGGGTAGGTGTGGCATCGGATGCCTGCCAGTCTTGGCTGGTCTGAGTCTCAGTTAAAGCTGAAGGAGAGGGAAGGAGTGGACAGTTAGCCCTGCATCATCACACCCTCACGCCGACAGCTTCAACAAGCTGGCGACTGCCGCTCCAAGTCAGGGCTACAAACTCAGATGCCAAAGGGCCAGCCCGACACTAAAGTGGCTCACACCAGGGAGCCAGGCACCATGGAAGAAAGGGGGCAGCTGATATAGTGCCAACTGCCATCAGGGGACAGGCAGGCCATGGCTGCCAAGTCAGATTTTCTTCTCCCAAAGAAACAAGAAATCTGGTTTTGTTTTTGACCCAAAATGGCCCTAACACGTGGGCAACTTTCTGTTAATTTGTTCAGACCAAAGAATGTTTGGTCTTCCCGTTAGCATTTGAACACAAACGTGGGCACTACTGCCCTATGAAGCTGGTTGCTGGCCAGGTGTGGTGGCACGCGCCTTTAATCCCAGCACTCGGGAGGCAGAGGCAGGTGCATCACTGTGAGTTCGAGGCCAGCCTGGTCTACAAAGTGAGTCTAGGACAGCCAAGGCTACACAGACCCTGTCTTGAAAAACCAAAAAAAAAAAAGGGGGGGGGGGGCCTGGTTGCTGACATACTGTAAAATATGTCTTTGTCATCAAATGTCAACAACTTAAAGCCATCAGGGAACTACAGAAGCCCACGTGACATGCACTGCTTAAGCCTCAGCACATTCCCCACCTTACCTTGTGAGGACGAGGTGAGGGCAGCAGGGCCTGCTGGGGACCTCAAGTGAGGAGGGATGAGAATGGCATTGAGAGACGGTTGGATGGAGAGTTCTAGAAACAGGAATTGACATGTTCAGAGGGGCAGGCTTATGAGTGCTAGGATGGGGCACCAAGCAAGGACCTAGTCATTGGCATGGCCAGGTGGTAGGGACTAGCCACAAGACTCTGAGGTGTGAACTGGAAAAGGCCCAGCATCCAGCCGCAATGTGGAGACAGCTGGCCGAGCCTTAGGGCCTCCATGCCCTCTCTGCTCCCTAGTCCTGTCTGCATTCAACACCAAGCCTCTCCATGTTCCCCCAACAACTCCACTGGCCCCAAGCTGTGCTCTCACCACCAGGACTGAAGTTGAAGAGGGGGGGAAGTGGGCGGTTGTTGGGGAGCTGGGTTCCAGGACACCGCAGTTCATCAAAGAAGCTGTGGGCACAGGCCTCTAGTGGGGAGAGCCTTGAAGATGGAGTGTACTCCAGCAGGCTTGAGCAGAGTGCAATGGCCTCAGGTGGTGTCCGAGATTTGAACACCTGTGGGTAGAATTCAGATGGTGAGACGTGCTGTGACCCCTAAGTGGTGTGTGTCACTGTGCCCACCTATGGCTGCCTGCCTCCCAAACAACCCCCCTCCCCAGTGAGGAAACAGGCATAAGCACCGCGATGGGCAGCCAGCTCAGGGTCCACGACTTAATGAATCCTGATGCTAAACTCTGTTTACTTGCCACCACACAAATGGGAATCTTGTATTTACCTATGGGTTCCCAACTTTTACAATTCTATAAACTTCGCGATCTCAAAGTGTTGTTGACTGTGTCTCTGGACAACTTCAGATATCACCCCCACCATAATTTATTTTTATTTTTTTAGATGTGTTTACTTATGTATATGAATGTTTTGCCTGTGTACATGTGTGTTAGCCACATGCATGCCTGTAGGATCCCCTGGAACTGGGCTTACAGGTGGTTGTGAGCCGCCATGTGGGTGCTGGGAATCGAACCCAGGTCCTCTGCAAGAGTAACAAGTGCTCTTAACTACTTAGCCATCTCTCGAGCCCCGCAAGCCATGATATTTCAGCCAGGTTCCCACAGCAGGTGGCCTCCAAGGGGACCCACCCTTCAGCCATGCTTCCCAAGTCCCTATTTCTGCCCCTACCTTTGTCCAGGGGTGAGCTTTGATCTGGGGGAACTTGAACTCTGTGTAGTTGGGGTTCATCTCTCGGATTTGTTCCCTAGTTGGTGTTCCTAGTACCTGTAAAGGAAAGTGGGGTTTTGAGACAAGGGCCGTTTCCTCAGGTGCCCCATTCCCCTCCCCGCTTTCCCTGGTCCTGGCCCTGTCCTCACCTTGATGATCTCCACAAGCTGGTCCACCCCACTGTCCCCAGGGAAGATGGGTTGGCCAAGCAGCAGCTCAGCCAGTACACAGCCAGCTGACCACACATCTGAAGGGAAGGACAGAGGGTTAGCACTGGACAGCCAAGCCGCCCAGCCCACTCCTTTTGCCAACACTGCTCCTCATGGCTGTCTACAGAGGCACTGCAGCAGCAGCCACTGTCTCAAGACAGTCGGTGCTCACAGCCCTCATGCCCTGTGAGTGACCCCAACGAGCCCTTCTCTGCTCCTCATCCAGGCCAACACGAGGCCTGACCCTTTCAGTCCTGGGCTACCCTCACCACCTGGCCTCTGTCCTGCCACGGGAAGAGCCGTGGCCTCGCCTGCTCACCCCTCCTACGCTGTACCGTGACCTGCACGGTACAAGTTCCCACCTAAGAACCTCAAGGCTCCTCAGACGGACACTCTTCTTCAAACCTTCCCAGACATGTTCTCATTTCAGCTCTCCCTCAGGATCAGAAAGGCAGGCCCGGGGAGCAGGCCATACCCTCATGGTGACGCTTCCCAAGTAGCTGCCAGCCCCTTCCCCAAATAAGAACAGGCTGACCAAGAGGTCCTAGGCGGAAGTGGACTCTGCAGTAAGTCAGACTTGAGGCCTCAGCCCTGCCCTGGCTGGCTCTGCAGTCCCTGCGGTGGCTGCTAGCTACTCTAACTAGACGCAGCAGCAGCCTGCTGGGCCTCTGAGCACTAGTAAAGGACACAGAGCGAGCGCTCATCACCAAGACCGTCACTCCCCAACTGACCTATGGATGAGGTGTAATCTGTGGCTCCAAAGATGAGTTCTGGGGCGCGGTAGTACCGAGAGCAAATGTAGGAGACATTGGGCTCCCCCCGAACCAACTGCTTTGCACTGTGGGAAAAGAGGGCAGGGTTAACCATGGAATCCAGTGGAAGGCTCTCTCACCCCTGCAGGCCCCCCACACGCTCCAGGTCAGACCTACCTGCCAAAATCGCAGAGCTTGAGGACAGCAGTGTCAGGGTCCACAAGCAAATTCTGGGGCTTGATGTCACGGTGACACACGCCTTGGGAGTGGATGTAGGCCAAGCTCCGGAAAAGCTGGTACATGTACACCTAGGATGGGCAGGGCACAGCTCAGCTCTAGCCTGCACAACACACCGCTGGTCCGTTGGCCCATGGCCTCAACTCCTGAACTCTGTTGGAGTCCCCAAACTTTAATGGAGGACTTACGAAGACAGACCACAGGGCCCCATTCCCAGTTTTGAGTCTGAACCCTGAGGATGGCATGCTGGCATTGGGCCCCACATAAGGAGCTGCTTGCTGCTCCAGTTACCCCAGCATGAGCCTACGTGATACCATGTGGTGGCGCACGCCTTTCATCCCAGCACTCAGGAGGCAGAGGCAGGCGGATCACTGTGAGTTCGAGGCCAGCCTGGTCTACAAAGCGAGTCTAGGACAGCCAGGGACACACAGAGAAACCCTGTCTTGAAATACCAAAAAAAAAAAAAAAAAAAAAAAGTGACAGCGGAAAGTCTTGGCATACCCAGGCTATGGAGCAGGCACTCCACTCCCCCCCCCACAAGCTGCCACCTTGGAGGGCCTCAGCCTCCCACCTCCAGCAGCGCCACGCACAGCTCTGCTCCAGTGTCACTTCCTGCCTTCCCTACGCCCACTAACTAGAGCCTAAGTAAGGCTCTCAGTTTTGATTGGTTTTTAATCTGTATAACATCTTGATTGTATGTACATGCCTGCCTCTAGGGTAACGGGGTGACACACGTGCCATAGACTACAGGTGGCAATAGGACAACTGGCTGGTGTTGGTTCTTTCTTCTCATTGTTTGTACCCCAGGAATTGGTCCTCAAGCTTAGCAGCAAGCACCTTTACCCATGGAACCTTTCTGGGTTTTTTGTTTTTTTTTTTTTTTCCTTTTGAAGCAGGGTCATACCCTGGTTCCAGGCTGGCCTTGAACTTGAAACCTGCCTGCTCAGCCTCCCCATGCTGGGATCATAAACATGCACCACTGTGCAGCCAGGACCTTTGCATCTGCATTCTCCTGAGTCCCCTGGGCCTAAGCCAGTACCTGATATGTACAAACTGGTCAGTTGCTTGACATCCCCCCCTCCTGCCCTCCCAGCATTCCTTTCTCACTCCCAAGCCAGGTAGGAAGGGGCTTTCAGTTTCCAGCTCCCTAAGGCCCTCTATACACCAGCAGCTCCTCAGCTTTGTCATTTTCCTTGATGGCGCCTGTCACCTCACCAAACATACTTCTTCTGTTTTAAACACATGAGAGCTTACTATATAGCCCAGGGTGGCCTTGAACTCAGAGATCCTCCTAAGTGCTGGGACAAAAGGTTCGTGCCACCGTGCCCAGCCAAACAGCTCTTCAAGGGCAAGGCCTGGGTCTCAAGTCAGCTAAGCTTCCGGAAGTGCTCAGCACAGGGGTGAGCACAGGAGCAGCCGCAGTGTGGCTCCCATGACTGGTACATGTGCAGCTGCAATCACAGGCACAGCCCAGGTACAAGGTACTGAAGCCACAGGGGACGCAGCTCCCAGGAGGGGAGAGTCCTGCCTGGCTCCTCTGAGTAGGCACACTCCTCCTCTTACTCTGTGCTTTCCTGAACGGCACTGGTCCTACTGTGTGGAGCAGTTCCTTTTCCACCCCCTTGGCCTTGGCTTAGCCGAGCCCATTTACAAGCCACAGAGCTGAGGATGGGGAACAGAAGCCTCCCAAGCCTCCCACCCTGGAGGATAAGAGCCCAGACACAGGTGGCCCCGGCCGGGCCTAGGGCTGGGCTCCAGCAGCCTGCCTGCCTACCTTGACGTAGATGATAGGGATGACCAGCTTGGCCTTGGTAAAGTGACGGGCCACTCGGTACACCGTCTCGGGCACGTATTCCAGCACCAGATTTAAATACAGCTCATCTTTCTGGAGAGCAAAATAGAGATGTGAGGCGTCTTAAGAAGGGGGGGGGGGGGGGCGGCTGGAGAGATGGTTCAGTGGTTAAGAGCACTGTCTGCTCTTCCAGAGGACCTGAGTTCAATTCCCAGCAACCACATGGTGGCTCACAACCATCTATAATGTGGTCTGATGCGTGCTGTATACATAATAAATAAATCTTAAAAAAAAGAAGAAGAGAAGGAAGGGTGCAGACGACAGTGCGGGAAGACAGGAGCTCTCGGGAAAGGCCAGCCGCAGAATGGATAGAACTGGGGTGTGGTAACACACCCCCCCCCCCCCCCACACACACACCCAGATTCCCAATGTCTCACCTTCTCCCCACTGGAGTAGAAAAAGTACCGAAGCCTCACGATGTTGCAGTGGTCCAGCTTACGCATAATCTGCAGCTCTCGGTTCTTGAGGGCAAAGCGAGAGTCTCAATACATCCATTCCCGGCCTCCCTCCCCCAGTACCCTCACATCCACCAACTGTTCCCCTGTGCCCCAAACTCAAGGCTGTAGGGGGAGAAAGGGAGGGTTATTTCTTCACCCTGATCCCCCCCCCATCTCCCCCCCACCCCCCGCTCATATGCAAGCTGGAGACTGATGGGCCAGTCAGTCCGGGGCCACTAATGTGTTTTCTTCAACCTGCTTTTGAGAAGTTTTCTAACCTATAAAGCCTGATTATTTGCCTCATCAAGCCGGTCCTCGGCATCTCTTGAAAAATTGACTGAAGCAAGGCCTAGTGGTGCTGGCCTGTAATCTCTGCTACTCAGAGGGCTAAGGTGGGAGGATTTCAAGTTCAAGGACAGTCAAAAGAGAAAGAGTGCTAGGGCTCTAGCTAGCTCAGTCAGTGGTCTAGCCCTCACATAGCATGGGCAAACCTCTGGGTTCACTCCCACTGCCACCAAAACTAAGGAGATCAGAGCACGCAGACACCACCGAGCACTGGCACAAGCAGCAGTGGACACGCGGTGGCTGCCTGGTTCACCGTGACCCCCATCACTTTCCCCGAAGTACTGGGGGCGCCACTCTAGCTTAGATCCTAGACTCCAGACTTCTAATCTCATCTTCCACTCACGCCTGAGCCTCTTCCCACTGTCCCAGCCTCTAGGGCCTCAGATCCTGCTCATGTGTGCAGTTCAGCTCTATCAAGGTCTGACCAAGACCCCAGCGCCACTCACTGCCCAGCCCCACCCCAGCCCGCTATCCCATCTCATCTCATCTGGCACCCACAGAGCACCCTTCCCCCCCACCCCCGCACAGAGCCCGGCACCAAGACAAGGGGCCTAGGTGAGCGCTGTAAGGCCTGGATTCCTCTGGGTACCCGCTGACACCTGAGGCACAGCGTGACCTTCAGAGCTACCAGCATCAGCCTTAGCAGACTTTGTGCTGGAAGAGATGTGACCTAGGGGTTGAGGAGGACTTGTGAGTCAAACAGGCCCGAGCCTATCCCTGAGGGACCCTTACTGTGCAGCTTCACTTCTGCTGACTTGGAGCAGGAACAGCAGTACCTGCCCTCAGAGCCTCTCTGGGTAAATTAAATTAGAACTTGCCTGTCAAGCACTTACACTGAGGAAATGCCCAGTAAACACTAGCACTCAGCTGTTCTGAAATTTACATTTCCCATCTTCCCCTTAGTTCATTCCCTTCCTTCCTCCTCTCCTCAGGCCCATGCTTAGGTCCCGCCGAAACCCCAGGCTCAGGCTGACGAGCTGTGTCAACAGATGGACATGCTTGCCACGCAGCCCTCACGATCTGAGTTCGAGTCCTGCCTGGATCCACAGTGGAACAACCAGCTCCCACCAGCTGCCCCGACCTCCATGTACACACCACAGCACACTTAAGCCAGCCATGCAGACATCATGCATGTGCACATTGTAACAAATAAGTCCTATCAAGAACATGAAATTCCAGGCTGCAACTCTACTGCTGAGCACTCAGCACTCAGTCCCAGTGCCCAAACCTCCCGGCCACCCAAGCTACCTTGAACCTTTTGTCCTGAAGAACCTTCTTGATGGCCACCAGCTCCCTTGTCTCTGCCAGCCGTGCCTGGTACACGACGCCGAATGAGCCATTCCCAATCACTTTGATGTCGGTGTAAGCCACCTCCTGAGAACGCTCTGGGCCTTGGCCTAGAGTGGCCACCACTGTGGTCACCTTCCCGCTGTCACCTAAGGAACCAAGGGGATATAATCTATGGATCTTTCCTCTCTGGCCACCATAGCCCAGAGAGGGAAAGCTCACTGCGGGGGAAGGGACAGTGATTACTCTGTGGTTTGATACCTAAGCATGAGATTAGGACCTAAAGCCTCCCCCAAGGAACCCTAAATTCTGCCTCCTGTGTAGCAGGGCACCAACATACACACTTATTTTCCATTAGTGGGTAAAGCACCTTCTAATTCCTACTTCTAGCAACCAGCTGTGAGGTCACTTGGTGGTGGGGGCCACTGACACCACAGGTGTAGAATCCAGCCCCACTACGTTTCCCCAGCCTTTGGCCTCTTCCGCAGGGCAGGCACGAGGTACCACCTTCCCCTCAAAGGAGCAGAAGCAATGGGGGTGTTCCTTCTTCAGGAAAGCACTGGCCATATTCTCACAGCCCCCAAACACCGACTTGGAAATCCTCCCTGGCTGACAGAAATGAACTGACTGAAGTGCCACTGGCCTAACCCTCACTTGGGGTGGGCATGGGGGGGAGCGGGGACAGGGGCTGTTATTCTTTCTTTGCATTGGAAAGTGCACTGGCCTGGCCCCTCTCCATCTGTGTGGTCCAGAGTAGCACCTAACCTGACAACGGAGCAGCTAATCTCCAAGACAGCTGGGGGAATATTCCAGCCTGGGGCCTCTGGAGTAGCAACAAACCTTGGTGCCATTCCTAGTGACCCACTCCCTTCAGTAAACTTATAAACAATTTCTATTTGGGGGGGGGCAATGAGTGACACTTTGAAAAATAATCCTATATGGCTAATTTTCTTTTAAAAGAGCCAATGCCAGCCACTTCAAAACCATATTTTATAATAGGTGTGACTCTTGCCCCCCCCATTCCATTTTTGCTAAACGGCCCCCCCATTATTTTTAAAAAGAATCCCGACAATGAGCTTGATTTGGAGCCCGTGTCGAGTCTCAGTCTGTTCTTACTTGTAAACAGCAATGATTACTTACTGCCATCATTGGGGACACAAGTCTACACATTTTCAGTGGGTTAGGTGCTAATGCCAGGCCTTATGGTTTAAACCTGGCCCTGTTCTGTGGGAACATTAGTAATCCTGGGTCTGTATTTCCAAAAGATATTCAATCCAAATCCCCACTTTTTGATGGAAGGAAATGAGCAGCCCCATCCTCTCTCTCTCTTTTTTTTTTTTTTTTTTACAGATGGTGGCAGCGATCTTATTCTTGTCTCTTAGGGGACAGTAATCCTAGTTCACTGGCAAGTAACTATGACCTCTGATGCTGTTCTTTAGTGATGGCAACGTCGTCAAGTACTTGAGACCTTGATGGCTGGGAGAGTGGGATCTGTGACCTCTGTTTCTCGGGTGTTGATAATTCTGATTCTAAACTCCAAGTGATGGTACCCCCAAACTCCTTTATCTGGGGGACTGGGAGCTCAGATCCCGGGTTGAAGAAGCACGGTGACCCCGAGCTTCTATCTGGGTACATAAAAGAATCTGATCGCCCTTTTGATGGGCTTAGGAAGCCCAGATCACCACCCCACAGGTCGCCCCTAAGTACTCACGGCCCAGCTTCACTCCGGGCGGCGGGAAGCTGGTGCCCGCGCCGGGGCCACCGCTGCCTCCTCCGCCGCTGCCGCTGGGGCCACCCCCGGAGCTCGAGGCTCCCACGCCCCCACCCATAGCCCCGACTGACGCCTTCCCGCCGCCAGTGCCTCCTGGGCCGGAGGCCGAGCCCCCGGGGCCGCCGCCACCGCCTCCGCCTCCGCCGCCTGGCTCCGCGAACGAGCTGGTCCGCGCCCGGCCCGAGCCCCCAGGGCCGCCTCCCGAAGGCCCGCCGCCGCTCATGGCGCCGAGCGCAGGCCCAGGCCGCGGGGCTCGGGCTGCCTGGGCTGCCCCCGCCGCTGCCTCTGCCGCCGCCTCCCCTGGGCTCCGGCCTCTTCCAGGCCGCGCCGTTCGGGCTCCGGCTCCGGCCCAGCGCCCGCCGCGGGGCACGCCGGGAGATGAAGTCCCTCTGCCGTCGGCTTCGTTGTCACCACCCTCAACCCGCAAAGCACGCCGGGAACTGGAGTTCTCAAGGCCTCAGAGCACCTGGTCGCGAGGCGGGGGGGGGGGGGCGGTTTGCGTTGCACGCCGGGAAATGGAGTCCTGAGTAATGTCACCGGACTCTGCCAAAAGCCTACTCTGAAGCACCTCGGAAAACACAAAGCCACACACGTACTACACAGAGGCAGGTAGCAAGCTCCTTAGAGTATCTCAGATATAATGTCTTAGCCAATCCATTCCTGAGCAGCATCCAACCCTGATGCACGCCGGGAAATGGAGTCCGGTCACCCACCTACTCTATGGGCTGTCAGTGACTTCCTGCGCCGGATGCATTCTGGGAAATCGAGTCCGCACCCATGAATACTCAGTTCTCGAGCTGTGAGGCACACTGGGAAATGGAGTCGTCACCACGCCCTCACCGCATTGCAGGTGTTGAGCGGTCCATAAAACACGCTAGGAAATGAAGCGTCAGGTGGTCCTCAAACCCCAAGTAGATACTGTAACTGGAAGAGATAGGATAGGAAACCGAGAGGACATCGTGCTCGCTCGGCCCTGTTAGCTCCGCCGCAGTTCCTTCCGGGAAATGTAGTCGACACCAAGAGTTAAGCGCGTCGCTTCAGTGAGCCTGGTTTCTTCTGGGAAATGAAGTTCGGCACGGCCTCACCATTGACGAAGCGGACGGGAGCTGCTAGCTGCTAGAAGCATGCTGGGAATAATCCACAGTAGAATCTGACCCTTTGTGAAGCCAGGCTCAGGGACTTGGTGGGAACTGTAGTCCAAATGGGAGTCCTGTAGCTGAGAGTGTAGGTGAAAGGTTAAGGACAGCAGTTCCCAGGAGAAACTGTAATGTTACTATGTATCCTCCCTGGTCCTTAGGTCGTAGGAACTAAACCGCTCAGTGACTGCTGGAAAAAGGAGTCCCAAGTGGCCACATATTAGGAAGAGGGAAAAAAAACGTCTCCTCCCCGATTCAGTGAACTCTCCCGACCCTGTTTCAGAACACTTGTTTTCGGACAGTAGCAATATGGTTAGGACCAAGAGGATGAGCTGCAGGACGAGACAGAAAGTGGGGGAAGGAGAGAGAGAGAGAGAGATTTCTGTCCTGAATCCCCATTCAATTATTTTACGTCTACCCTCTTCCTAAATTACAGGATTCTAGGGAATCCAAATGAAGGAAGCCGCTTCAGCTTTCCTGGGCACGTTGAGCCGCCTCCGTATTTATAGCTAGAAAAAGTCGCTTCAAGGGAAACTGGGAAACGTGCGTGTGTCTGTCTGTCAGCTCCTCCTGCCTCAGAAATGGAGCCTCTGTGCTTTACTTTACTCGCAGCCTGTGCTCGTCCTAACTGCTCGGGCTTTTCTGAAGTCCTGTCTGTTGGGTCACTTCCCGATTGCAACTCTCAGTGGACAAGGAACCGAGACAAACCGTACGGCTAGCTCCTCTTCAGACTACGTTATCCAGAAGGCAAAGCACAGGTACTTCCGCCCTCTTTGCAAAAACCTCCAGACGCTTTCACGCGCGGCTGGAGAGGGCGTGTCGGGAGTAGCACGGTCGATGGTGGATGCCGCCCTCTGACGGCCGCAGCAGAGTCCGAAAGTAAAAGTCAAGCCCCAAGGCACAGGACCAGAGACTAGGGTGTGTGTGGCAGGACAGAACCGATTATTTAACAGCCAGAACCCCTAGGACCTGCGCAGTGGGTCGCTCTTGGCATTGAGAGCTATGGCGCATTGGAGGACGAATGCCAGACAAGATCTGTAAAATGTCTCCAAGTTTCTGAGAGGGCCCTAAAAATGTTTGGAGGACTAGACAGGGATCCATGAGGTCAAAGCCTTTGATAGGCTATAGGCAGTGGAAAACAATTCTTTGGCGCGTTAGGGAGAAATCTCAAGGGCTGTGAAAGGTATGAGGGAGAAAGAAATTAGGAGGAAGGAGGGGGTGGCACACGCCTTTAATCCCAGCACTGGGGAGGCAGAGGCAGGCAGATCGCTGTGAGTTCGAGGCCAGCCTGGTCTACAAAATGAGTCCAGGATGGCCAAGGCTACACAGAGAAACCCTGTCTTGAAAGACCAAAAAAAAAAAAAAAAAAAAAAAAGAAAGAAATTAGAAGGATCTCTGAGCAGCCTATATGAGTGAAGGATGGCTCAGAAACAAAGAAGAGGTTTTAGGGGCCGTTCTACAGGTTCTTGGGAAGAGGGCTGTCGCTGCAGATGGAATTTTAGTTGGAATGGATTAATCTATAAAATGTCCTGAAAGACCAACGGAAGACTTTCTGGCTGGAAGAAAAGATCTCAGGACCAAGGTTATGTCTTCTGGTTTGTTTTTTTGGTTGGTTGGTTGGGTTTTTTTGTTTTTGTTTTTTTGTTTGTTTGTTTGTTCCTTTTGAGACAGAGTCTCACGTAGCCCAGGCTACCCTCAAATGCACTATGAAGTTGAAGCCGTCCTCCTGATCTTCCTGCCTGGACTATGGCCATGTGCCACCAGGACTTTTTGGTCATGGGAACTGTGCGTGCTAAACACGCATTCTGCGTTCTACCAACTGAACTACACTTCCCAGCCCTCCCTTCTTCCTTCTTGAAACAGGGTCTTAGCTGGAGTGGTGGCAGCAGTCAGGAGGCAAATCTCTGAGGTCCAGGACAGCCTGATTTACAGAGTGAGCTCCAGGATAGCCAGGGCTACAGAGAGAAACCTTGTACCGGAAAAAAACCAAAGAGGAGGAGGAGGAGCAAAGGCGAGGGGCGGGGGAGGAGGAGGGAGAAAAAAAGAAGAAATCGGGTCTTGTTCTGTGCTAAGGCTAGCCTCAAACTAGCAGCAATCTGCCTACCTCAGCCTTCCCGGTCCTGAGGACACAAAGGCATGGTGCCACCACACTGGGCTCAGGGCAGCTTTTTGCAGGAAATGTTCCAGACCTGCAAATGGATTCAGGTGGGCGATTAAAGACTGGAGGAGCCACAGATATGGCCTGTGACGTCCCACGCAGCCAGAATCTGGGACAAGTTTGATTAGGCAATGACCTGACCTCGGGAGGGGGGTGGGTTGAAGCTTAACACTTAGGAATCGTGTGATCAGAAGCGCTTTAAAGGCTGGTGGTGGAGGCGGCACACACCTTTCTCTTCCCAGTGCTTGGGAGGCAGAGGCAGACGGCTCTCTCTGTGAGAACAGGCCAGCCTGGTCTACAGAGCGAGTTCCAGGACAGCCAGGGCTACACCCTGGAACCCTGTCTGGAAAAAAAGGGGTGGGGGAGGGACGGCTTTGAAGGATTCTGGTGAGGCCAGTTGCCGGTCCTGGCTTCTTCCTTGCAGTGACAACATCTGCCTTTCTCCATCACCCCACTAGCAACTCGGCTCCATCTATGTTGCCAGGAGATATGTCTCATCCCAACTTCCAGAAATAACCCAGCGGTTCCCACCCCAGGGAATGCCTTACATCACCCAGGAGAGGGAGCAGTTGCCCACAAGCTGCCGCAGGAGCCTGTTCCCTGCCAGTATCCCAGCCCTGGATCCTCTCTCTCTTCACCACCCATCACCGGCATCATCGGGGACCACCCACCCAGGGGCTGACAGGACCTTAAGTGCAGGGGTGGGTAGCAGTTGCCAGTTCAGCGTTCCTCCCCCCCCCCGCGCCCCTCCCCTGCTCAGGGCCGCACAGGGTGGAGTTTTATAGCGAAGCCAGTCCAACAGGCCCTGCGTTCTCAATTGCCACTCTTAGCCTTGGGGGGGAAACCCCTTTCTGGGCCTAGGGCATCACACCTGCACGACCCAGGTGGGCCCGTATCCTCTAGCAAGCCCAGCCTAAATTCTTCATGATTGTTTAATTTCCTCCCAGGCTTCACGCTCTCCATACTATTTCTGGTTTTCTAGCTTTATGAACTCATCACCACCAAATCCTAGGACGCGCCCCCCCCACACCCCCTTGATCTGGATTCAGCTACCCTGGCTTTCCACTAGAAAAATCCAGTTGTTTTAAGACACTGGATTACGAGCTACTTTGCTGACTAGCTCAACTCTAGATTCACAGGCAAGTTGAAGGAAGCCCTTTGTTGCTGAATGCTTAAGTAATTAAAACGTGCAGGGCGGGCGGTGGCGTGCGCCTTTAATCTCCGCACCCAGGAGGCAGAGACAGGTGGACTGCCCCGAGTTTGAGGCCCAGGCTGGCCTCGGGCAAAGTTTTCCAGGATGGCCGAGGATACACAAAGAAACCCTGTCTGGGGGGGGGGGGAGGGCGTGGGACTAAAAATGCTTAAATACTTGGCACAGTAGGTTAAAACTGCAAACTCCCTCTCAAAGCTGCCAGCTGGGGTGGTAACCTAGAGGGTCCAAGATCGCCAATTACTTCCACGGTTTAAGATTTACTGTTATTGGGGCTGCAGAGATGGCCTGGTGGTTACAAACACTTGCAGCTCTTTCAGATGACCCAGGATCAGCTCCCAGCATCCACTTGGCAGTCCCCAACCATCTTCCTCCCCTTGAATGGCACCCCACGCCTTTTTGACCTCCTCAGGGCGCAACATACATGGTACACAGATACGCATATAGACCAAACATTTTTTAAAGGCTTTTATTAATGTGTTTATCTGAGTGTGAGTGTATGCCAGTTCTGTGGGGGTGCCGGGAGCCAGATCCCCTGGAGCTGGAGGGAACTCAGGTTTTCTGCAAGAACCACCCTTTTGAAGGGGGGGTTCAGATGGTTTTCTGTGTTAACAGCCCTGGCTGTCCTGGAACTCTATTTGTAAACTAGGCTGGCCTCGAACTCAGAGATCCACCTGCCTCTGCCTCTGAAGTGGAGGATTAAAAGGCCTGCGCCACCACGCCCAGCTCCAGAGGAGCATCTATCCCGCCAGCCCGAGGTTTGCCTTCCAGACCTCGCAGGCCTGACTGCCAAAGGATGACATCAAAGCCGCCACCCCACCCCCTTTTCTCACACTCCCCTTTTATGTGGGCCAGGCAGGCCTTAAACCGAAACTTCCTACCACATCCAGTGCTGGGATTACAGGTGTGCACCCCACTATAGCCTCCTCCGAGTACATTTGGGGGATTATGAGCTAAATTTGTATGATCCTTCCTTCACTGAGGACCTGACAGGCTTGTGGCTCAGCAGTCACAGGTGGAGGGAGCAAATACAGGTAACCAGACCCAGGGACAACAGGGTGGTGTTCAAAGAGTCTGAGAGGCAGATAGGGTGAGAGGGAGCCAGCCCAGGAAACACAAGACTAGAGAAAGCCAGAAACCTTAATCATCAACGCTGAGGTTTGTGACACCTGAAAGTAGGCCAATAGCTCCCCAGGCCTATTTGGCCCGTTCAAATGGAGTCAGGCCTTCTGGCCACAGATGGAAGGGAGCAGGTGTGTCTAGACCTGTCGAGAATTAAGCCAAGTCTGTGGTGATGCTACGGCCACACCCAGCACCTAGGACAGATTACCACATGCAAAGGTCCAAAGTTTTATTGTTTTGAATACATTCTCCCCGGACGTCCCACCCACCCTCCATTCCCAATACAGAATAAGGCTTGACCACGGCCCTCCAGCCCACCCCTGGGGCCCCAGCTGGGAGGGGTTTCCAGTTTGGTTTCAAGGGACCCCCCCCCACTTCCTGCCCCCTGACCCACCTGCCTATGAGGCTAGACCTAGAAGCAGCCAGGGGGTGGGTGCGAAGGGACTGGACCAGTACTGGGGTGGAGTGAGGGGACAGGCACTTGTAGAGATTTGTGGCCCCTAGGCGGCACCCCCTCACCTTCCTCTGCCTCCCTCCCCACCACCACCACCCCCCTACACAGAATTTTTGGTTTATAAAATTTGTCCCTCCTGCCCCTGCTGCAACTTTGTTGGGGGTACAAGAAACCCAGGCACTCACAGCCCCTTGAGGGGCAAGGAAGGCAGGGTTAGGGCTGGGGGTGGGGCTAAGAAGGGGGGGCGGGAGGAAGAGGTTAAGTGGCAGAGAAGACAGAGGGAGACAAGGCTTTACTTCCTACGATTGTAATAAAAAGTTCCTGGGTTTTAAGGCCAAAGCCTCTGCTCAAATAGAAATTCCCAGAATGGAGGTGCCCCCCCTTTAACACCCCCCTCCCGCCCCCACCACCACTTTGCCTGGAACTTAGAAACCCAGAGATGAGATTATCCCCCAGTCCTGGGCACCCACCCACCCTACCATTAAAAAAAAAAAAAAAAAAAAAAATTAAAAGTTTTATACAAAATGTAGGGAGGAGAAAGGGAAGAGGCAGGGAGGAGACTAAGAGCTGCCCTCACCTCCAGGGCTTTGGGGTGGGGGGGAGGAGTTAAGGCAGCAAAAGCTCAGGGAGTTGGGGGGGCTCACGGGGGCCCTTGCCCACAGCTCTCAGGAATCTCGATGCTCCAGGGAGAGCTGGGCTGTGGCGTGCTGGAGGTCAGAGCTCACCCGTCGTGGGGTGAGGGGTCCCCCAGCCTCCCCAGGGCCCATGTCCCCACGCACCTTCTTGTCCTCACCCTCATCCTCAGGGCCCCCCGAGAGGGCCCCACCCCCCTCCAGGCGACAGTCTTCACTCCAGCGCCTCTTAAAGCGCAGCTTAAGGGGCATGCACTGGGCCGCCCCCGGTGCCTCTCCAGGCTCTGGCTTGGGGGGAGCAGGCGGGGCACGGGGGGTCTTGAACACCTCCCCGTCTTCCTCATCCTCATCGCTGATGTCAGTCACCTCCACCTCCTCTGACTCGCCCTCTGAGATGGGCTCCACCTTTATCTGGGGTGGTGGCGGTGGGGGGGCCAACGCGCCTGCCCCCTCGGCCAGCCCACCAGGGCCACTGCCACCACTGCCCTTGTCAGTGCCTCCGGGAGCCTTCTCTCCAGCCGCCCGCTGTCGACGTCCTAATGGAGGTGGCTGCAGCTTAAACTTGAACGGGGATGAAGAGGAGGAAGAGGAAGACGAGGCTGAGGAGGGGACCGGCGGGGTCTCAGGTGCCATGGGCGGCAGCGGGCACTTGTCAGGGCGCTGAGGCTGGGGCACCACCAGCCCCGGGTAGTGCAGGAAGGCGCGGGGACTGAGGTGGTAATTGTAGACGCTTTGGGTGTGGGCCTGCAGGTACCGTTTCATGTCCTCTGGGCTGAAGGAGAAGTGGGAACCTCCCCCTGAGCCACTAGGGCCCCCGCCACCACTAGGGTACATGGGACTCAGCGTGGGTGAGGGTGTGTAGGCCAGGTGGGTGGGCGTCATAGGCAAAGCTGGGGAGAGTTGAGGGGGCAGAAGGGAACCAGGCCCAGCCAACGGTGACACAGGGAAGGGGCTTAGGGGCTCAGGGCCACCCCGGGGCCGAGGGTAGACACGGAAGACACCAGGGTCATGCGGGAGGCGGGCAAGGGGGGGCCCTCGGAAGGCACCCAGCTCTGGAGGGGCAGGTGGTCGCGCCCGGGGGTCCTCTCCCAGAGGTTCCTCCAGTTCTGAGGTGCCATCGCTACAGTCACTGACTGAGCCCCGGCCCAGGCGTCGGGCGACCACAGCAGAGAAGAGAGAAGAGGACGACGAAGAGCAGGCCGGCGGAGAGCGGGGATCCTCGGTGGGGGACAGCACCTCGGAGGGCGTTGAGGGAGGGAATCTGAAATGGCTGCCACCCGATGGCACTGGAGGGGCGCTCTGGGGCACCGCACCTCCTGAGAAAAGAAGGGAGATCTGGCATCAACACCCCTGGGTCCACCTCTGAACACAGAAGGACCCCACTTCCTTCATTCCTCTCCAAATCCAGCACCCCTCCCCTCCACACTCACCAGCCAGCCCCACATCAATGAAAGGGTAATTAACCAGCACCAGTTTGTTGAAGTTGAACTTGTAGGTGAACCTCTTCCCCTTGGTCTTGTGCAGAATTCGCTTGTTGTAGTAATAGCTGTGGGCACAGAACACCATGCACCGTGACACGAGGCTGGTTGTCACTCATAACGGGTGCCCGACAGCCTCAGGCCACCGAGGAGAAAACAAGGTGGGGGGGGGGAGGGCGCCCGGGACGACGACACGGATGGACACCACACTAACAGTTGCAAGGATGGACTGGGACCCCCGTATGACCTATGAGTTCACGGATGGGCCAGGGCTTGCCCAAGGCCCAAGTTCACACAGCTAGAGGACCTAACGGAGGTGGACATCACCCCCAGTGTACCAGGACTTTCCAAACCTTGGGGACCAGCCCTCTGCCCTTCTCTTAGGGCCCACAGCCCCTCCTCACCGCAGGGCCCGGCTCAGCTTGTCATAATTCATCTGGGGCTTGCACTTGCGGACCCCCCAGAGGCGGGCCACCTCATCGGGGTCTTTGATGACGAACTCCCCGTAGTCCCCCTGCCAGGCGATGACGCCCTGATACTCCTCCTTCCTCAGCAGCTCCAGGATGAAGTGCCACAGCTGGATCTGCCTCGAGCCAGGGGATGACTCCGGCTTGTAGGCCCAGTCTGGGAAGGCAAACCCTGGAGGCAGGAGACAGGGAGTGGCCTTGGGGTCAAGACTGAGGGGTAGGTAGGCTCTGGACCCTGCCCTGGAGTTTACCTCCTGCCCCACCCCCTCAGTCTACCATCACCAAGAAAGCCCCTCTCCTCTCAGCTTAATAAGAGACCCAAACAGAGATCAGAGGGTGACACAGTGTGAGCATCTGTGAGAGGGGGCTAGACAGGAGCTGGGAGGAGGGAAGCTGAAGTCAGCTCCAGCGACACCGGGAGAAACAGGAAACCAACGGCGGCGGGTCCCGGGGCCAGTGCCAGGGGGCCAGGCACCAAGCCAGGATGGCGGCGGCGGGGCAGGGCTGCCAGGGGGGGAGGGGCAGGAAAGGGTACACGTGGCCCAGCGGGATGGAGGGGGGCACAGCCCCCTGGATGTACCCCTACTTCCATTCTGAGTCAACAGTGCCCCTCAGCTTTTGAGGTCCTCTCATCAGAAACACACACACACATATATATAGGCTCACTGCTCTCAGGTTATAGAAGCTCCAACTCCCCACCCAGGACTGAGGAAAAAAAAAAATTTTTTTTTTTTCTTAAAAGGACCAGACCGGGTGGGGTGGCTGGTTGTCGATGAGGTCAGCGCTTGCACACACAGAGGCTTCTGTCTTCCCCTTGAGAGTGAAACCCAGACTGTCTGAGAGCACCCCCTAACCCCCACCCACCCACCCACAGCACTGGACCCTCTGAGCCATAACGCCCTCCCCAGGTCCACGCTTTATAGGACGTCGATGGAGAAGACCTGGCCCAGATGCTCAGAACCGTTCCTTCTTCCCTCTCCTGTCTCATCCTCAGCTTACTCCTGGCCCACCTGCTGGCCCGCCCCCAGCATTAACCTTGGGTGGAGGTTGGTGGCGGCGGGCTGACTCGGTCCCCGGAGGGGGTGGGCAGCCTGAGGGGGGGGCTGCGGCTGTTGTCATTTCCCAAACCCCCGGGTAATCAGGGGCCATCAATAATTCAGCACTAGGCAGCCGGTAATGGAGGGGTGGGAGGAGGGAATGGGAGGAAGGAGGGGGGGTAGATCAGGGGGGCCCTGGTGCCACTAGGGAAGGAAGCCGAGGGTCTATGGCTAAAAATGGGCGGGGTCGCAAGCACTAGCCAAACTGGTATGTCAGTCTACCCACCCGGTTTGGGCCCAGTTCAAACAGAAACCAGCCAAGACTGTGCAAAGCTGCTCCTCCCTAAAGCCCCATCTCCAATCTGAAGTCCAAAGGAGGTTGCTATCTCCTTGGGAACACGGGCATCCGTCCTCCTGCTCCTTCAAAGGCCACCACCTCTGAATGCATAACTCAGCCTCCCCCTCCCCCCCCACCACCCCACAACAGCCATGTGAACCCTGGGCCTTGGTTAAAAAGGGATGGCCCCCTCAGCGCTCCCCACCTAGTCTGTTATGTCCCATTCAGAAATCCCCACCTCAAACCTGCCAGCCACAGCCAGGTTCCAGGAACACATTTCCAGCTGTTTAGGAGGTGGTTATGTCGGGCCCAGAGTCCCGCACCAGCAGCCCCACTCAGCTTGGCAGTGACAGGCCCTGACAACACCTTCCAGAGACCCCAGCATCAGCCACAGCCTCATCCTTCTTTGGGGAACCCAGGTGTTGACCCCATTATCCTTGTCCTGCTATAGGAGGACCAAAGGTCTAAGGGAATCCTTTGGGGTCCAGAGGTCTTTGGGACCCCCAAGTAATCAAGTCATCCTTCCATGTACCCTGGAAACACCACCCCGCCAAAAAAAACTCCTGGCTTCCTTTGGGGCACAGAGCTCCATGTTACTCCCCCTCATAGTTCCAATCTGGCTCCAAGTCCCAAGAGGGGGGGGGCTGAAGCCCCTAAGACATCATTCTGGAGGTGGAGGGGTGTACTGACTTCCACCCTCCCCCCCCAAAAAAATTAAAGCCACCCTTCCCAGCCCACCAGCCCCAGCCTCCGTGTCCCGGTAACCAGGCAACGTGTGTGCAGCGTGTGTGCAGCGACAGTCCTGGGAGCGGGGGAGCAGGAGGCTAAAAATAAACTTTGCAGAAGAGAGGGAGTGAGAGAGACTACATGCAACACAAAGAGAACTCGGAAAGGAGGTGGGGGGGCTCTGGAAAGGCCTCAAGCCTGCATTCTGGGAGCTGTCCCAGGGCCCCTTGTTAACCTCTTTCCCTGAGAACCACCCCCCCAAGGGCCTAGACCCTGGCTGCCACTTCTGGCAGAGACCCCCCTCCTCACGCTCAGACCCACCCCAGCACCACCCTAGTACTCATCGGACACAGCATACACGAGGGCCTGTTCCCAGCTTTGGGGAGGGGACAGAGTGGGGGTGACGTCAGGGTGTCTCAATGGGCCTCTGTTCCCCAGGCCTTGGAGCCAGGAGCCAGGCACGGGCAAGGAGACCATGTGTGTGTTGTATACGGGTCCACGTGCTCAAATCACGGAAACACCAGCTCTGCAGCAAGGAAGCTGGAGGGTGCAGGACCTCTCGGCACGCATAGGGGTCCGAGCGAGGCTGGGAGGCAAGCCGCACTGAGAGAAGGGCTCCAGGAACGCGGACAGGGTGTAGAGGTGGCTGCAGGCAGGAAGGGCTGTGATGGCTCGGTCCCAGAAGGCACACCTGGTTATCCCAGACCGTGCAAGCCTGGCTGGGGGCATAAGTTCTGGGAAACAACCCCCAACTTAACACGACCGCCTAAAACTTTCCCCCCCTTAGGTGAATATAGGGGTTAAGATAGGAGTGGTGGTTGAGGGGGGGGGACCAAAACGCCTGTCTCCCGGGGGGCCTCAACACCTCCCCCACTCCAGGCAGACCTCGATGGCGCCAGAGCCGGGAAGAAAACAGGAAGTGGGAAACAGCCACAGCGGAGCAGAGAAAACGCCGGGATGGAGGATCGGATGGAGGGGCGCGCACAGTGGCCGGGTGTCGGAGAAGACAGACCGACCTGGAGTCTGTTCCGGTCCCGTCCCCCCACCCCACCCCCCAGACAGGGTTGCAGTTAGCCCCTACAGGTCCCGTCAAGCCAAGGCTCGAAACACAGAGGGAAGACAAGGCGGGGTTGTCTGGGCGCCTCGGTCCCCTCCCCGGGCGAGGCTCCTGCTGCCCCCAGGGCCCGGCAGCCCGGGAAGCCTGTGGGAGTCGGGGAGTAAGTGGGACGCACGTGACTGACCCTACGGCACTGCGCACCCCTGCCCCACCCCCGCCCCCCTCCCCGGCCCCAATCCCCTGGCGCCGGAGACCCGCTCCGAGCCCTTTAAGAGCCGCCCCCACCCGCGGAGCAGGGAGGTGGGGTGGGTGGGCCGGTCGGGGCACACACCCGCACATAGGAGCCCGAGCCGCGGCCGCCACCGCCGCCGCCGGGGGAAGGAAACAAGTTTGAACAGCGGCGCCCGGCCCCCTTCCACCCCCCCCCTCCACCCTCGTCCCCGCCCCGGGCCGGATTCCGACGGGGCAGACGGGCAGGGGGCGGCGAGGCCCCCTCCCCCCCGCGCGCCCGGGCGCAAAGTCCAGCCTGTGCGAACCCGGGGGCGGCGGGGGAGGGGAAGGGGGGGGAAAGTCCGAATGGAAGGGGGGGCTAATCCTGCTGCCCCCCGCCCGGAGATCGCGGGTGTCGGGGGGGGGAGGGGAACCCTGGCCCCTTAAGGAGGAGCAACTTGGCGGGGAAGAGAGGGGCGGAGGGAAAAGACGGCCCGCAGAAAGAGAGGCGCAGGATCGGGGAGGGGGGGGGAAGGACGAAGAGGGAGCCTCTGCATTTCTTCTCTCTTCTCCACCCCCCCCCCCAACCTCATCTTTCCCACCGTCCTCAACTCCCGGCCTCCGCCCGCGACGGAGGAGGGTACCCAAGTCTCCCCTGAGCCACCTTAAAGCCGCGCGTTCTAAGGTCGGAAACAAAAAGTTCCTTTTTCGAACGTTCGGGCTGCGCTTTGGAACTTTGCGACTCGGAGCGGGCGGGGGAGCGAGGAGACGGACGGGGGAGGGGCGGCGCAGCCCGGACCCCGAGTCCCGTGTTCCCCCACTCAACGCCCCGCTCCAGGCCATCCCGTATCCCGCTCAGCCGGTGCGGGGCACGCGCCGCCGTGAAGGTCACGGGCCGGACCGCGCGGCGCAGAACCGGGCGTAGCGGGTCCCTGTACCGAATCCCCCCCACCCCCCGTGCTCGCCCCGCACACGTCCCGGCCCCCGGAGTGCAACGTGACAGAACGGCAGGGAGGGACCGTGCCACCCCAGTGATCCGGGGAGAGCCCGGGTTGCCGGGTCCCGGCACGGAAAGACCAGCAGCACCCGCAGCACCCACACCATTCCGTAAGGATCCACGGAACTGGGGGCTCCTAGGCAGCACCCCAGCTCGCGCCGCGAGAAGCAACAGGTCCCGAGTGCTAGGGGGGGTCCCCCCAGAACTGGGTTATCAATCAGGCTCCCCCGAACCCCTTCAGCCCCCGCCCAAAGTTTTTCCTCCCGGTTTCCCGGGGCAACAAGTCTCCCCCACACGTGCTGCCCCCGCCCCCACCTGTGTCCGCCGGGGTCTTCATGCTGGGGGGGCCCGGGGCAAGGCGCCCCGACTCCGGGCCGCTGCTCCTGGCGCCCGCGTTGCCCCGTCCCGTCCCGCGCCCGTTGGGACGCCCTCGCCGCCGCACCCGGCCTCGCCTCTCAGAGCCTCTCCCCTCCCCGCCGCCGCCTCCCGGGTTAATATCGCACTCCGGGGCCGGGACGCCCACGCCCCCCGGCCGGCGACGTCACCACCGCGTCGCCATGGAGACACTGTGCCCGCCCCCTCCCGCGCACTCACACACGCTTGCCGGCGCACAGCCACTGAGGACCGGCCGGCTCCGGGCTTAAAGGGGCCGCGCGGCGGGGGAGGGAGGAAGAAGAGGGCGGGGAGGGGCTGGTGGGGATGGGGGTCCTGGGGGTCACGACCCTTCTAGGAGGCTCGAAGTCAGCATAACTTAAGTCTGCGGCGCCCGCTACCTGCTGCCGCTCTTCTGCCTTCTTCCTGGCTCCCAGAGTTTCTTTTGGGACCCTTTGGAGGAAAGGAATTTTATGATCAGAAATTTTTGTGGGGAAGGGGCAGAATCTTCTCCTCAGGGGGGCGGAGTCTGGATCTTGGAGGATGATCAAGAGCATAGCCTTTTCCCAGCCTGGGTTTACCCAACCCCCCTCAACCCCGAGCCTGAAAGAGGGCAGCTGTCCAGGGGTGGGGTGGAATGGGTGGGAAAACATTTCCC